>NC_074685.1:365953-505953 GCF_029448725.1 Salvelinus fontinalis | reverse complement strand
GTCTCTCACTCCCTCTACCACGGTTCTCTAGTCTCTCACTCCCTCTACCACGGTTCTCTAGTCTCTCACTCCCTCTACCACGGTCCTCTAGTCTCTCACTCCCTCTACCACGGTCCTCTACTCTCTCACTCCCTCTACCACGGTCCTCTACTCTCTCACTCCCTCTACCACGGTCCTCTACTCTCTCACTCCCTCTACCACGGTTCTCTACTCTCTCACTCCCTCTACCACGGTTCTCTAGTCTCTCACTCCCTCTACCACGGTTCTCTAGTCTCTCACTCCCTCTACCACGGTTCTCTAGTCTCTCACTCCCTCTACCACGGTTCTCTACCCTCTCACTCCCTCTACCACGGTTCTCTAGTCTCTCACTCCCTCTACCACGGTCCTCTGCTCTCTCACTCCCTCTACCACGGTCCTCTGCTCTCTCACTCCCTCTACCACGGTTCTCTAGTCTCTCACTCCCTCTACCACGGTTCTCTAGTCTCTCACTCCCTCTACCACGGTTCTCTAGTCTCTCACTCCCTCTACCACGGTTCTCTAGTCTCTCACTCCCTCTACCACGGTCCTCTGCTCTCTCACTCCCTCTACCACGGTTCTCTACTCTCTCACTCCCTCTACCACGGTTCTCTACTCCTCTCTTCCCCTTATTTTTCACAACCACTTTGCTGTGTAACTTTACTGCTGCACATGCAAATTAGCATGCTAGCTAAGCTATCTATGGGGGAAATATAGCCTACATGTTTAGAACGATAGCTGACATTTCACAGGGCAGTCTAGAAAGTTGACAGAGTTTGGTATCTTGCTTCATAAGCCTTCTTTGTTTGATTGAGCATGACTTCACTATTAGTTTCTCTAGTCCTCTCTGCACGAAGAACAGCTAACCACTGTGG
This sequence comes from Salvelinus fontinalis, assembly GCF_029448725.1. Classification (NCBI taxonomy): domain Eukaryota; kingdom Metazoa; phylum Chordata; class Actinopteri; order Salmoniformes; family Salmonidae; genus Salvelinus; species Salvelinus fontinalis. Next base: position 505,063 of record NC_074685.1, on the reverse strand, counting down.
AATTCCACACCCTCAAACCCTCTCACCAGTGATCTGTGTGGTACAGCCAGCCAGTCAGAGTGGGCTGGGTTGTGTTTGTCTCGGTTCTCTCTGAAAAGGCGTTGTGTGTGTGTCTCTGGTTCCGCATTGACTCATCGCTGAGTCATGTAGCGGGCCTAGCTCCTAGTCACCTACCCACTCGCTCCTGAGACGCTTCAAGGTCACACAAACACACACTCATCTGTGTCCTTCCGACCGCCGGTCACAGATCGACGTGCATAGCGATGAGTCACAGAGCTGGTCACAGAGCTAGGCGCTCGCTCGTCTGCACATGAGATGAGTTAGGCCGAGGTGGAGACTGAGCTAAACGGAGAGGCAGTGGTGGTCAGACCACCTCTCGCATGGTTTTCAACGGTCTTTCGGTTAAGTGGGGGTCTGAGTCACACAACGTCACGGTTTTATGCTTTGGACCTCGATGACGGACGGCTGAAACCCTGTAGAATCGTCAGAATACCAAATAGAAAATGTCAGCCGATGTTCTAGTCAGAGGCTCTTGTTTCCTGTTTCAAGATGAGTGTTTTCCTTCTTGTTGTTGCTGGTTCTGGATTTACAGCGACCATCTGTGTGTTGTCTACTGTGTGAGCCAGCTGTTTAAAAGGACTCTATTGTAGGCCTTGGTCTGAAGAGGAAATGCTTTTTTCTATATTGACCAACCTGCCCGGGTTAAGGATGTGATCACATCCATTCTCTCTCTCTCAACACTGACTGAGTTTATCCTCAGGAAATAACCCCAGACATCCCAGTCACCCTGACTGTCCGTCCAGTCACCCTGGCCGTCCGTCCAGTCACCCTGACCCTGACTGTCCGTCCAGTCACCCTGGCCGTCCGTCCAGTCACCCTGGCCGTCCGTCCAGTCACCCTGACCCTGACTGTCCGTCCAGTCACCCTGGCCGTCCGTCCAGTCACCCTGGCCGTCCGTCCAGTCACCCTGACCCTGACTGTCCGTCCAGTCACCCTGGCCGTCCGTCCAGTCACCCTGGCCGTCCGTCCAGTCACCCTGGCCGTCCGTCCAGTCACCCTGACCCTGACCGTCCGTCCAGTCACCCTGACCCTGACCGTCCGTCCAGTCACCCTGACCCTGACCGTCCGTCCAGTCACCCTGACCCTGGTCGTCCGTCCAGTCACCCTGGCCGTCCGTCCAGTCACCCTGACCCTGACCGTCCGTCCAGTCACCCTGGCCGTCCGTCCAGTCACCCTGACCCTGACCGTCCGTCCAGTCACCCTGGCCGTCCGTCCAGTCACCCTGGCCGTCCGTCCAGTCACCCTCACCCTGGCCGTCCGTCCAGTCACCCTCACCCTGGCCGTCCGTCCAGTCACCCTCACCCTGGCCGTCCGTCCAGTCACCCTCACCCTGGCCGTCCGTCCAGTCACCCTCACCCTGGCCGTCCGTCCAGTCACCCTCACCCTGGCCGTCCGTCCAGTCACCCTCACCCTGGCCGCCCGTCCAGTCACCCTGGCCGCCCGTCCAGTCACCCTCACCCTGGCCGCCCGTCCAGTCACCCTCACCCTGGCCGCCCGTCCAGTCACCCTCACCCTGGCCGTCCGTCCAGTCACCCTGGCCGCCCGTCCAGTCACTCTGGCCGTCCGTCCAGTCACCCTCACTCTGGCCGTCCGTCCAGTCACCCTCACCCTGGCCGTCCGTCCAGTCACCCTCACCCTGGCCGTCCGTCCAGTCACCCTCACCCTGGCCGTCCGTCCAGTCACCCTCACCCTGGCCGTCCGTCCAGTCACCCTGGCCGCCCGTCCAGTCACCCTGGCCGTCCGTCCAGTCACCCTCACCTTGGCCGTCCGTCCAGTCACCCTCACCCTGGCCGCCCGTCCAGTCACCCTCACCCTGGCCGCCCGTCCAGTCACCCTCACCCTGGCCGTCCGTCCAGTCACCCTCACCCTGGCCGTCCGTCCAGTCACCCTGGCCGTCCGTCCAGTCACCCTGGCCGCCCGTCCAGTCACTCTGGCCGTCCGTCCAGTCACCCTCACCCTGGCCGTCCGTCCAGTCACCCTCACCCTGGCCGTCCGTCCAGTCACCCTCACCCTGGCCGTCCGTCCAGTCACCTCACCCTGGCCGTCCGTCCAGTCACCCTCACCCTGGCCGTCCGTCCAGTCACCCTCACCCTGGCCGTCCGTCCAGTCACCCTCACCCTGGCCGTCCGTCCAGTCACCCTGGCCGCCCGTCCAGTCACCCTGGCCGTCCGTCCAGTCACCCTCACCCTGGCCGTCCGTCCAGTCACCCTCACCCTGGCCGTCCGTCCAGTCCCCCTGGCCGTCCGTCCAGTCCCCCTGGCCGTCCGTCCAGTCCCCCTGGCCGTCCGTCCAGTCCCCCTGGCCGTCCGTCCAGTCACCCTGGCCGTCCGTCCAGTCACCCTCACCCTGGCCGTCCGTCCAGTCACCCTCACCCTGTCCGTCCGTCCAGTCACCCTCACCCTGTCCGTCCGTCCAGTCCCCCTGTCCGTCCGTCCAGTCCCCCTGTCCGTCCGTCCAGTCCCCCTGTCCGTCCGTCCAGTCACCCTGGCCGTCCGTCCAGTCACCCTCACCCTGGTCGTCCGTCCAGTCACCCTGGCCGTCCGTCCAGTCACCCTCACCCTGGCCGTCTGTCCAGTCACCCTCACCCTGGCCGTCTGTCCAGTCACCTTGGCCGTCTGTCCAGTCACCCTGGTCGTCCGTCCAGTCACCCTGGCCGTCTGTCCAGTCACCCTCACCCTGGCCGTCTGTCCAGTCACCTTGGCCGTCTGTCCAGTCACCCTGGCCGTCCGTCCAGTCCCCCTGGCCGTCCGTCCAGTCACCCTCACCCTGGCCGTCCGTCCAGTCACCCTGGCCGTCCGTCCAGTCACCCTCACCCTGGCCGTCCGTCCAGTCACCCTGGCCACCCGTCCAGTCCCCCTGGCCGTCCGTCCAGTCACCCTCACCCTGGCCGTCTGTCCAGTCACCCTGGCCGTCCGTCCAGTCCCCCTGGCCGTCTGTCCAGTCACCCTGGCCGTCCGCCCAGTCACCCTGTCCGTCCGTCCAGTCCCCCTGTCCGTCCGTCCAGTCACCCTGTCCGTCCGTCCAGTCACCCTCACCCTGGCCGTCCGTCCAGTCACCCTGGCCGTCCGTCCAGTCACCCTCACCCTGGCCGTCCATCCAGTCACCCTCACCCTGGCCGTCCGTCCAGTCACCCTCACCCTGGCCATCCGTCCAGTCACCCTCACCCTGGCCGTCCGTCCAGTCACCCTGGCCGCCCGTCCAGTCACCCTGGCCGTCCGTCCAGTGACCCTCATTCTGTCCGTCCGTCCAGTCACACTCTCCCTGGCCGTCAGTCCAGTCCCCCTGGCCGTCCGTCCAGTCACCCTGGCCGTCCGTCCAGTCACCCTCACCCTGGCCGTCCGTGTAGTCACCCTCACCCTGGCCGTCCGTCCAGTCACCCTCACCCTGGCCGTCCGTCCAGTCACCCTCACCCTGGCCGTCCGTCCAGTCACCCTGGCCGTCCGTCCAGTCACCCTCACCCTGGCCGTCCGTCCAGTCACCCTCACCCTGGCCGTCCGTCCAGTCACCCTCACCCTGGCCGTGCGTCCAGTCCCCCTGGCCGTCCGTCCAGTCACCCTCACCCTGGCCGTCCGTCCAGTCACCCTGGCCGCCCGTCCAGTCACCCTGGCCGTCCGTCCAGTCACCCTCACCCTGGCCGTCCGTCCAGTCCCCCTGGCCGTCCGTCCAGTCCCCCTGGCCGTCCGTCCAGTCACCCTGGCCGTCCGTCCAGTCACCCTCACCCTGGCCGTCCGTCCAGTCACCCTGGCCGTCCGTCCAGTCACCCTGGCCGTCCGTCCAGTCACCCTGGCCGTCCGTCCCCCTGGCCGTCCGTCCAGTCACCCTGGCCGTCCGTCCAGTCACCCTCACCCTGGCCGTCCGTCCAGTCACCCTGGCCGTCCGTCCAGTCACCCTCACCCTGGCCGTCCGTCCAGTCACCCTCACCCTGGCCGTCTGTCCAGTCACCCTCACCCTGGCCGTCTGTCCAGTCACCTTGGCCGTCTGTCCAGTCACCCTGGCCGTCCGTCCAGTCCCCCTGGCCGTCCGTCCAGTCACCCTCACCCTGGCCGTCCGTCCAGTCACCCTGGCCGTCCGTCCAGTCACCCTCACCCTGGCCGTCCGTCCAGTCACCCTGGCCGCCCGTCCAGTCCCCCTGGCCGTCCGTCCAGTCACCCTCACCCTGGCCGTCTGTCCAGTCACCCTGGCCGTCCGTCCAGTCCCCCTGGCCGTCTGTCCAGTCACCCTGGCCGTCCGCCCAGTCACCCTGGCCGTCCGTCCAGTCCCCCTGTCCGTCCGTCCAGTCACCCTGGCCGTCCGTCCAGTCACCCTCACCCTGGCCGTCCGTCCAGTCACCCTCACCCTGGCCGTCCGTCCAGTCACCCTCACCCTGGCCGTCCGTCCAGTCACCCTCACCCTGGCCGTCCGTCCAGTCACCCTCACCCTGGCCGTCTGTCCAGTCACCCTCACCCTGGCCGTCCGTCCAGTCACCCTGGCCGCCCGTCCAGTCACCCTGGCCGTCCGTCCAGTGACCCTCACCCTGTCCGTCCGTCCAGTCACCCTCACCCTGGCCGTCCGTCCAGTCCCCCTGGCCGTCCGTCCAGTCCCCCTGGCCGTCCGTCCAGTCACCCTCACCCTGGCCGTCCGTCCAGTCACCCTGGCCGTCCGTCCAGTCACCCTCACCCTGGCCGTCCGTCCAGTCCCCCTGGCCGTCCGTCCAGTCACCCTGGCCGTCCGTCCAGTCACCCTCACCCTGGCCGTCCGTCCAGTCACCCTGGCCGTCCGTCCAGTCACCCTGGCCGTCCGTCCAGTCACCCTGGCCGTCCATCCTGTCACCCTCACCCTGTCCGTCCGTCCAGTCCCCCTGTCCGTCCGTCCAGTCCCCCTGTCCGTCCGTCCAGTCCCCCTCACCCTGGCCGTCCGTCCAGTCACCCTCACCCTGGCCGTCCGTCCAGTCACCCTGGCCGTCCGTCCAGTCACCCTCACCCTGGCCGTCCGTCCAGTCACCCTGGCCGTCCGTCCAGTCACCCTCACCCTGGCCGTCCGTCCAGTCACCCTCGCCGTCTGTCCAGTCACCCTGGCCGTCTGTCCAGTCACCCTGGCCGTCCGTCCAGTCCCCCTGGCCGTCCGTCCAGTCACCCTCACCCTGGCCGTCCGTCCAGTCACCCTGGCCGTCCGTCCAGTCACCCTCACCCTGGCCGTCCGTCCAGTCACCCTCACCCTGGCCGTCCGTCCAGTCACCCTCACCCTGGCCGTCCGTCCAGTCCCTCTGTCCGTCCGTCCAGTCACCCTCACCCTGGCCGTCCGTCCAGTCACCCTGGCCGCCCGTCCAGTCCCCCTGGCCGTCCGTCCAGTCACCCTCACCCTGGCCGTCTGTCCAGTCACCCTGGCCGTCCGTCCAGTCCCCCTAGCCGTCCGTCCAGTCCCCCTGTCCGTCCGTCCAGTCACCCTGGCCGTCCGTCCAGTCACCCTCACCCTGGCCGTCCGTCCAGTCACCCTCACCCTGGCCGTCCGTCCAGTCACCCTCACCCTGGCCGTCCGTCCAGTCACCCTCACCCTGGCCGTCCGTCCAGTCACCCTCACCCTGGCCGTCCGTCCAGTCACCCTGGCCGCCCGTCCAGTCACCCTGGCCGTCCGTCCTGTCACCCTCACCCTGTCCGTCCGTCCAGTCACCCTCACCCTGGCCGTCCGTCCAGTCCCCCTGTCCGTCCGTCCAGTCACCCTGGCCGTCCGTCCAGTCACCCTCACCCTGGCCGTCCGCCCAGTCACCCTCACCCTGTCCGTCCGCCCAGTCCCCCTGTCCGTCCGTCCAGTCACCCTGGCCGTCCGTCCAGTCACCCTCACCCTGGCCGTCCGCCCAGTCACCCTGGCCGTCCGTCCAGTCACCCTCACCCTGGCCGTCCGTCCAGTCACCCTCACCCTGGCCGTCCGCCCAGTCACCCTCACCTTGGCCGTCCGCCCAGTCACCCTGGCCGTCCGCCCAGTCACCCTCACCCTGGCCGTCCGTCCAGTCCCCCTGGCCGTCCGTCCAGTCCCCCTGGCCGTCCGTCCAGTCCCCCTGGCCGTCCGTCCAGTCACCCTCACCCTGGCCGTCCGCCCAGTCACCCTCACCCTGGCCGTCCGCCCAGTCACCCTCACCCTGGCCGTCCGCCCAGTCACCCTGGCCGTCCGCCCAGTCACCCTGGCCGTCCGTCCAGTCCCCCTGGCCGTCCGTCCAGTCACCCTCACCCTGGCCGTCCGTCCAGTCACCCTCACCCTGTCCGTCCGTCCAGTCCCCCTGTCCGTCCGTCCAGTCACCCTCACCCTGGCCGTCCGTCCAGTCCCCCTGGCCGTCCGTCCAGTCACCCTGGCCGTCCGTCCAGTCACCCTGGCCGTCCGCCCAGTCACCCTCACCCTGGCCGTCCGTCCAGTCACCCTGGCCGTCCGCCCAGTCACCCTCACCCTGGCCGTCCGTCCAGTCACCCTCACCCTGGCCGTCCGTCCAGTCCCCCTGTCCGTCCGTCCAGTCACCCTCACCCTGGCCGTCCGTCCAGTCACCCTGGCCGCCCGTCCAGTCACCCTGGCCGTCCGTCCAGTCACCCTCACCCTGGCCGTCCGTCCAGTCCCCCTGGCCGTCCGTCCAGTCACCCTGGCCGTCCGTCCAGTCACCTTGGCCGTCCGTCCAGTCACCCTGGCCGTCTGTCCAGTCACCCTCACCCTGGCCGTCCGTCCAGTCACCCTCACCCTGGCCGTCCGTCCAGTCACCCTGGCCGTCCGTCCAGTCACCCTCACCCTGGCCGTCCGTCCAGTCACCCTCACCCTGGCCGTCCGTCCAGTCCCTCTGTCCGTCCGTCCAGTCACCCTGGCCGTCCGTCCAGTCACCCTCACCCTGGCCGTCTGTCCAGTCACCCTGGCCGTCCGTCCAGTCACCCTGGCCGTCCGTCCAGTCCCCCTAGCCGTCCGTCCAGTCCCCCTGTCCGTCCGTCCAGTCACCCTGGCCGTCCGTCCAGTCACCCTCACCCTGGCCGTCCGTCCAGTCACCCTCACCCTGGCCGTCCGTCCAGTCACCCTCACCCTGGCCGTCCGTCCAGTCACCCTCACCCTGGCCGTCCGTCCAGTCACCCTCACCCTGGCCGTCCGTCCAGTCACCCTGGCCGCCCGTCCAGTCACCCTGGCCGTCCGTCCTGTCACCCTCACCCTGTCCGTCCGTCCAGTCACCCTCACCCTGGCCGTCCGTCCAGTCCCCCTGTCCGTCCGTCCAGTCACCCTGGCCGTCCGTCCAGTCACCCTCACCCTGGCCGTCCGCCCAGTCACCCTCACCCTGTCCGTCCGCCCAGTCCCCCTGTCCGTCCGTCCAGTCACCCTGGCCGTCCGTCCAGTCACCCTCACCCTGGCCGTCCGCCCAGTCACCCTGGCCGTCCGTCCAGTCACCCTCACCCTGGCCGTCCGTCCAGTCACCCTCACCCTGGCCGTCCGCCCAGTCACCCTCACCTTGGCCGTCCGCCCAGTCACCCTGGCCGTCCGCCCAGTCACCCTCACCCTGGCCGTCCGTCCAGTCCCCCTGGCCGTCCGTCCAGTCCCCCTGGCCGTCCGTCCAGTCCCCCTGGCCGTCCGTCCAGTCACCCTCACCCTGGCCGTCCGCCCAGTCACCCTCACCCTGGCCGTCCGCCCAGTCACCCTGGCCGTCCGCCCATTCACCCTGGCCGTCCGTCCAGTCCCCCTGGCCGTCCGTCCAGTCACCCTCACCCTGGCCGTCCGTCCAGTCACCCTCACCCTGTCCGTCCGTCCAGTCCCCCTGTCCGTCCGTCCAGTCACCCTCACCCTGGCCGTCCGTCCAGTCCCCCTGGCCGTCCGTCCAGTCACCCTGGCCGTCCGTCCAGTCACCCTGGCCGCCCGTCCAGTCACCCTCACCCTGGCCGTCCGTCCAGTCACCCTGGCCGTCCGCCCAGTCACCCTCACCCTGGCCGTCCGTCCAGTCACCCTCACCCTGGCCGTCCGTCCAGTCCCCCTGTCCGTCCGTCCAGTCACCCTCACCCTGGCCGTCCGTCCAGTCACCCTGGCCGCCCGTCCAGTCACCCTGGCCGTCCGTCCAGTCACCCTCACCCTGGCCGTCCGTCCAGTCCCCCTGGCCGTCCGTCCAGTCACCCTGGCCGTCCGTCCAGTCACCTTGGCCGTCCGTCCAGTCACCCTGGCCGTCTGTCCAGTCACCCTCACCCTGGCCGTCCGTCCAGTCACCCTCACCCTGGCCGTCCGTCCAGTCACCCTGGCCGTCCGTCCAGTCCCCCTGGCCGTCCGCCCAGTCACCCTCACCCTGGCCGTCCGTCCAGTCACCCTGGCCGTCCGTCCGTCCAGTCCCCCTGTCCGTCCGTCCAGTCACCCTGGCCGTCCATCCGTCCAGTCACCCTGGCCGTCCGTCCAGTCACCCTCACCCTGGCCGTCCGTCCAGTCACCCTCACCCTGGCCGTCCGTCCAGTCCCCCTGTCCGTCCGTCCAGTCACCCTGGCCGTCCGTCCAGTCACCCTCACCCTGGCCGTCCGTCCAGTCACCCTCACCCTGGCCGTCCGTCCAGTCACCCTCACCCTGGCCGTCCGTCCAGTCACCCTCACCCTGGCCGTCCGTCCAGTCACCCTCACCCTGGCCGTCCGTCCAGTCACCCTCACCCTGACCTTCCGTCCAGGCCCCCTGGCCGTCCGTCCAGTCACCCTCACCCTGGCCGTCCGTCCAGTCACCCTCACCCTGGCCGTCCGTCCAGTCACCCTCACCCTGGCCGTCCGTCCAGTCACCCTCACCCTGGCCGTCCGTCCAGTCACCCTCACCCTGGCCGTCCGTCCAGTCACCCTCACCCTGACCGTCCGTCCAGGCCCCCTGGCCGTCCGTCCAGTCACCCTCACCCTGGCCGTCCGTCCAGTCACCCTCACCCTGGCCGTCCGTCCAGTCACCCTCACCCTGGCCGTCCGTCCAGTCACCCTCACCCTGGCCGTCCGTCCAGTCACCCTCACCCTGGCCGTCCGTCCAGTCACCCTCACCCTGGCCGTCCGTCCAGTCACCCTCACCCTGGCCGTCCGTCCAGTCACCCTCACCCTGACCGTCCGTCCAGGCCCCCTGGCCGTCCGTCCAGTCACCCTCACCCTGGCCGTCCGTCCAGTCACCCTCACCCTGGCCGTCCGTCCAGTCACCCTCACCCTGGCCGTCCGTCCAGTCACCCTCACCCTGGCCGTCCGTCCAGTCACCCTCACCCTGGCCGTCCGTCCAGTCACCCTCACCCTGGCCGTCCGTCCAGGCCCTACCACTCCACTACCCCATTTCACTCATACTCAGCTCACCAGTCATTTTGTAGGGTAATAAAGACACTCTCCATTTTGTTCTCCGCTATCATCATTGCTCAAGAAATACTGGCCAATTTCTCTTCTGATATTACTATAGCCAGGAAGAGAGACTTGAGTAGTAGTGAGGAGGTTAGAGTGCCAAGACAACAACCTCTCCTTGAACGTCAGCGAGACAAAGGCGCTGACTACAGGAAAAGGAGGGTTGAACAGGTCCCCCGTTTACATCGACGGGGCTGAAGTGGAGTAGGTCCAGAGTTTCAACTTCCTCGGTGTCCACACCTCAAAGGACCTATCATGGTCCTAACACACCAACACAGTCGTGAAGAGGGCCTGACAACGCCCCCCCCCAGGAGGCTGGAAATATTTGGCACAGGCCTTCAGATCCTGCTTGGCATCTAACTTCAAGGCACTACAGAGGGCAGCACGTACGGCCCAGTACATCACTGGGGCCAAGCTTCCTGCCATCCAGGACCTTTTAAACCAGGTGGTGTTAGAAGAAGGCACAGCCAACCAAGCTGTAGACTGTTCTCTCTGGTACCTCTAGCTGTAGACTGTTCTCTCTGGTACCTCTAGCTGTAGACTGTTCTCTCTGGTACCTCAAGCTGTAGACTGTTCTCTCTGGTACCTCACGCTGTAAACTGTTCTCTCTGGTACCTCACGCTGTAAACTGTTCTCTCTGGTACCTCTAGCTGTAGACTGTTCTCTCTGGTACCTCTAGCTGTAGACTGTTCTCTCTGGTACCTCTAGCTGTAGACTGTTCTCTCTGGTACCTCTAGCTGTAGACTGTTCTCTCTGGTACCTTTAGCCGTAGACTGTTCTCTCTGGTACCTCTAGCTGTAAACTGTTCTCTCTGGTACCTCACGCTGTAAACTGTTCTCTCTGGTACCTCACGCTGTAGACTGTTCTCTCTGGTACCTCACGCTGTAAACTGTTCTCTCTGGTACCTCGAGCTGTAGACTGTTCTCTCTGGTACCTCTAGCTGTAGACTGTTCTCTCTGGTACCTCACGCTGTAAACTGTTCTCTCTGGTACCTCGAGCTGTAGACTGTTCCCTCTGGTACCTCTAGCTGTAAACTGTTCTCTCTGGTACCTCACGCTGTAAACTGTTCTCTCTGGTACCTCTAGCTGTAGACTGTTCCCTCTGGTACCTCTAGCTGTAAACTGTTCTCTCTGGTACCTCTAGCTGTAAACTGTTCTCTCTGGTACCTCTAGCTGTAGACTGTTCTCTCTGGTACCTCAAGCTGTAGACTGTTTCCTCTGGTACCTCTAGCTGTAAACTGTTCTCTCTGGTACCTCTAGCTGTAGACTGTTCTCTCTGGTACCTCACGCTGTAAACTGTTCTCTCTGGTACCTCGAGCTGTAGACTGTTCTCTCTGGTACCTCACGCTGTAGACTGTTCTCTCTGGTACCTCACGCTGTAGACTGTTCTCTCTGGTACCTCACGCTGTAAACTGTTCTCTCTGGTACCTCACGCTGTAAACTGTTCTCTCTGGTACCTCTAGCTGTAGACTGTTCTCTCTGGTACCTCAAGCTGTAGGCTGTTCTCTCTGGTACCTCACGCTGTAAACTGTTCTCTCTGGTACCTCACGCTGTAAACTGTTCTCTCTGGTACCTCTAGCTGTAGACTGTTCCCTCTGGTACCTCTAGCTGTAAACTGTTCTCTCTGGTACCTCTAGCTGTAGACTGTTCTCTCTGGTACCTCTAGCTGTAGACTGTTCTCTCTGGTACCTCGAGCTGTAAACTGTTCTCTCTGGTACCTCGAGCTGTAGACTGTTCTCTCTGGTACCTCGAGCTGTAAACTGTTCTCTCTGGTACCTCGAGCTGTAGACTGTTCTCTCTGGTACTTCTAGCTGTAGACTGTTCTCTCTGGTACCTCTAGCTGTAGACTGTTCTCTCTGGTACGCTGGGCCCTACCCCCACACGCTGGGCCCTACCCCCACACGCTGGGCCCTACCCCCACACGCTGGGCCCTACCCCCACACGCTGGGCCCTACCCCTATTATCTATCATGTTGCATTGTCACTTTACCCCTACCTACAGTATACTGCTGTTACTGTCTATTATCCATCCTTTACCCCTACCTACAGTATACTGCTGTTACTGTCTATTATCTATCCTTTACCCCTACCTACAGTATACTGCTGTTACTGTCTATTATCTATCCTTTACCCCTACCTACAGTATACTGCTGTTACTGTCTATTATCTATCCTTTACCCCTACCTACAGTATACTGCTGTTACTGTCTATTATCTATCCTTTACCCCTACCTACAGTAGACTGCTGTTACTGTCTATTATCTATCCTTTATCCCTACCTACAGTATACTGCTGTTACTGTCTATTATCTATCCTTTACCCCTACCTACAGTATACTGCTGTTACTGTCTATTATCTATCCTTTACCCCTAGCTACAGTATACTGCTGTTACTGTCTATTATCTATCCTTTACCCCTACCTACAGTATACTGCTGTTACTGTCTACTATCTATCCTTTACCCCTACCTACAGTATACTGCTGTTACTGTCTTATCTATCCTTTACCCCTACCTACAGTATACTGCTGCTACTGTCTATTATCTATCCTTTACCCCTACCTACAGTATACTGCTGTTACTGTCTATTATCTATCCTTTACCCCTACCTACAGTATACTGCTGCTACTGTCTATTATCTATCCTTTACCCCTACCTACAGTATACTGCTGTTACTGTCTATTATCTAACCTTTACCCCTACCTACAGTATACTGCTGTAACTGTTTATTAGCCCCTGGTCCAGCCTGGTCTGGTGTGAGGAGGAAGCTAGTCCCTGGTCCAGCCTGGTCTGGTGTGAGGAGGAAGCTAGTCCCTGGTCCAGCCTGGTGTGAGGAGGAAGCTAGTCCCTGGTCCAGCCTGGTCTGGTGTGAGGAGGAAGCTATCCTCTGGTCCAGCCTGGTCTGGTGTGAGGAGGAAGCTAGCCCCTGAGTTCCTCCATGCTGTAATGCAGCTGATGTGTTTCTATAACAACAGTTCTTGCTCCTCTAACCACCCTGTTGACCACAAGCAGGAAATCAGGAGGCAAATCTAATCTCAACTACTCAGTGCCATGGATGCTTGCTGTCTAACGCGCATGGATATCTTTTTCTCTGGCCTGAAGGCGTCTGTGGTGCTGACAAGAACAGGGTCGGTCATGTTCAGCACAAAATGCTCTGAAATGGAACGAGAAGGCACACTATCTGACCTGGTTCAGTAAGAACGGCTTGTTTTCTGTTTTGCTACGGTATGCCCTAATGAACACGACCCAGGAGAAGGAGATGGGAGGAATTGTCTGCCTGATGGGTTTGGCCAAGGGTTATGTTTCTGGGTTGTGATGCAATTGATCCTCTTGCCACATAAGATGGTCCTTTCTGCTGCCTTTAAACGTTTCCTCCAACCTGAGAACTAGTCAAGGGTTTCTTATGTTGACAGCCCCACTGCCATGACATAATGAGACTGGCAGCTCTGCTATTAATATAGCCCCCCACTACATGACATAATGAGACTGGCAGCTCTGCTAGTAATACAGCCCCCCACTACCATGACATAATGAGACTGGCAGCTCTGCTATTAATACAGCCCCACTACCATGACATGAGACTGGCAGCCCTGCTATTAATACAGCCCTACTACCATGACATAATGACACTGGCAGCTCTGCTATTAATATAGCCCCCCACTACCATGACATAATGAGACTGGCAGCTCTGCTATTAATACAGCCCCACTACCATGAAATAATGAGACTGGCAGCTCTGCTATTAATACAGCCCCACTACCATGACATAATGAGACTGGCAGCTCTGCTATTAATACAGCCCCACTACCATGACATAATGAGACTGGCAGCCCTGCTATTAATACAGCCCCACTACCATGACATAATGAGACTGGCAGCTCTGCTATTAATACAGCCCTACTACCATGACATAATGACACTGGCAGCTCTGCTATTAATATAGCCCCCCACTACCATGACATAATGAGACTGGCAGCTCTGCTATTAATACAGCCCCACTACCATGAAATAATGAGACTGGCAGCTCTGCTATTAATACAGCCCCACTACCATGACATAATGAGACTGGCAGCTCTGCTATTAATACAGCCCCACTACCATGACATAATGAGACTGGCAGCCCTGCTATTAATACAGCCCCACTACCATGCCATAATGAGACTGGCAGCTCTGCTATTAATACAGCCCCACTACCATGAAATAATGAGACTGGAAGCCCTGCTATTAATACAGCCCCACTACCATGCCATAATGAGACTGGCAGCTCTGCTATTAATACAGCCCCACTACCATGACATAATGAGACTGGCAGCTCTGCTATTAATACAGCCCCACTACCATGCCATAATGAGACTGGCAGCTCTGCTATTAATACAGCCCCACTACCATGACATAATGAGACTGGCAGCCCTGCTATTAATACAGCCCCACTACCATGCCATAATGAGACTGGCAGCTCTGCTATTAATACAGCCCCACTACCATGCCATAATGAGACTGGCAGCTCTGCTATTAATACAGCCCCACTACCATGACATAATGAGACTGGCAGCCCTGCTATTAATACAGCCCCACTACCATGCCATAATGAGACTGGCAGCTCTGCTATTAACACAGCCCCACTACCATGACATAATGAGACTGGCAGCCCTGCTATTAAAACAGCCCCACTACCATGACATAATGAGACTGGCAGCTCTGCTATTAACACAGCCCCACTACCATGACATAATGAGACTGGCAGCCCTGCTATTAAAACAGCCCCACTACCATGACATAATGAGATAATACACATTGCTGGCTTTAGTAAAATTGTGAAATAAATGAGCTACATTTCCCTGGTCTCTGTACAACGTTCCTCTCTTGAACGATTGATGCTTTTGAACCTCAACACTAGGTACAGTACACCTATCAGACCTGCTTTTGGACCTCAACACTAGGTACAGTACACCTTATCAGACCTGTTTGTTATCTAACACTGTTGTTGTCCCCCCCCCCTCAGTCCCAAAGGGAAGAAGTTCCGGAGCAAACCCCAGCTGTCCCGTTACCTCGGCAACACGGTGGACCTGGGATGTTTCGACTTCCGAACGGGCAAAATGACGATGCCCAGCAAGATGCAGAAGAACAAACAGAGGCTACGGAATGAGAGCCTCACCATCAACAAGGTACAGGTTAGCCGAGGTCAGGGTCCTTCAGATGTCGTTCACGCCGTTCTCCCAATGGCCTTCTATTTTTCTTTAAACTTTTAGTGAACATTTGAGCAGAGATTCCTATTGAGACCTTTCTATTCTCAGGCCTTTGCTAGCAGTGGTTTTCATGTCTAGTCTGTGTAATTCAATCTTTTTTCTTCACTCACTCATTTCTTCCCAATTATCTCCTTTCTCCCAAAGTGGGCACTTGTTCACTTCCCTTGGACAGGAAGTGACTGGTAAAAGTAATACAGTGGGAACGTCCTCTCTAGCCCATGCCTCTACCAAGCCAATGCTTTTAGATTTGTGGGAAGTAGTCAATGAGTGTACACTTCAGGAGAAAAGGGGATATGATTGCCGGTGGGTTTTCCCCTCAGTGTAGCACAGTATCTGACTGTCCTCTCACCTGCCCTGTCTCCTACCTGTTAGAATGTCCCATCTGTTGAATTCAGTATCTGACTCTCCTCTCACCTGCCCTGTCTCCTACCTGTTAGAATGTCCCATCTGTTGAATTCAGTATCTGACTCTCCTCTCACCTGCCCTGTCTCCTACCTGTTAGAATGTCCCATCTGTTGAATTCAGTATCTGACTGTCCTCTACTCTCACCTGCCCTGTCTCCTACCTGTTAGAATGTCCCATCTGTTGAATTCAGTATCTGACTCTCCTCTCACCTGCCCTGTCTCCTACCTGTTAGAATGTCCCATCTGTTGAATTCAGTATCTGACTCTCCTCTCACCTGCCCTGTCTCCTACCTGTTAGAATGTCCCATCTGTTGAATTCAGTAGCTGACTGTCCTCACCTGCCCTGTCTCCTACCTGTTAGAATGTCCCATCTGTTGAATTCAGTATCTGACTGTCCTCTCCTCTCACCTGCCCTGTCTCCTACCTGTTAGAATGTCCCATCTGTTGAATTCAGTATCTGACTGTCCTCTCCTCTCACCTGCCCTGTCTCCTACCTGTTAGAATGTCCCATCTGTTGAATTCAGTATCTGACTGTCCTCTCCTCTCACCTGCCCTGTCTCCTACCTGTTAGAATGTCCCATCTGTTGAATTCAGTATCTGACTCTCCTCTCACCTGCCCTGTCTCCGACCTGTTAGAATGTCCCATCTGTTGAATTCAGTATCTGACTCTCCTCTCACCTGCCCTGTCTCCTACCTGTTAGAATGTCCCATCTGTTGAATTCAGTATCTGACTCTCCTCTCACCTGCCCTGTCTCCTACCTGTTAGAATGTCCCATCTGTTGAATTCAGTAGCTGACTGTCCTCTCACCTGCCCTGTCTCCTACCTGTTAGAATGTCCCATCTGTTGAATTCAGTATCTGACTGTCCTCTCCTCTCACCTGCCCTGTCTCCTACCTGTTAGAATGTCCCATCTGTTGAATTCAGTATCTGACTCTCCTCTCACCTGCCCTGTCTCCTACCTGTTAGAATGTCCCATCTGTTGAATTCAGTATCTGACTCTCCTCTCACCTGCCCTGTCTCCTACCTGTTAGAATGTCCCATCTGTTGAATTCAGTATCTGACTCTCCTCTCACCTGCCCTGTCTCCTACCTGTTAGAATGTCCCATCTGTTGAATTCAGTATCTGACTCTCCTCTCACCTGCCCTGTCTCCGACCTGTTAGAATGTCCCATCTGTTGAATTCAGTATCTGACTCTCCTCTCACCTGCCCTGTCTCCGACCTGTTAGAATGTCCCATCTGTTGAATTCAGTATCTGACTCTCCTCTCACCTGCCCTGTCTCCGACCTGTTAGAATGTCCCATCTGTTGAATTCAGTATCTGACTCTCCTCTCACCTGCCCTGTCTCCGACCTGTTAGAATGTCCCATCTGTTGAATTCAGTATCTGAATGTCCTCTCCTCTCACCTGCCCTGTCTCCTACCTGTTAGAATGTCCCATCTGTTGAATTCAGTATCTGACTCTCCTCTCACCTGCCCTGTCTCCTACCTGTTAGAATGTCCCATCTGTTGAATTCAGTATCTGACTCTCCTCTCACCTGCCCTGTCTCCTACCTGTTAGAATGTCCCATCTGTTGAATTCAGTATCTGACTCTCCTCTCACCTGCCCTGTCTCCTACCTGTTAGAATGTCCCATCTGTTGAATTCAGTAGCTGACTGTCCTCACCTGCCCTGTCTCCGACCTGTTAGAATGTCCCATCTGTTGAATTCAGTATCTGACTGTCCTCTCACCTGCCCTGTCTCCTACCTGTTAGAATGTCCCATCTGTTGAATTCAGTAGCTGACTGTCCTCACCTGCCCTGTCTCCTACCTGTTAGAATGTCCCATCTGTTGAATTCAGTAGCTGACTGTCCTCTCCTCTCACCTGCCCTGTCTCCTACCTGTTAGAATGTCCCATCTGTTGAATTCAGTATCTGAATGTCCTCTCCTCTCACCTGCCCTGTCTCCTACCTGTTAGAATGTCCCATCTGTTGAATTCAGTATCTGACTCTCCTCTCACCTGCCCTGTCTCCTACCTGTTAGAATGTCCCATCTGTTGAATTCAGTATCTGACTGTCCTCTCCTCTCACCTGCCCTGTCTCCTACCTGTTAGAATGTCCCATCTGTTGAATTCAGTATCTGACTCTCCTCTCACCTGCCCTGTCTCCGACCTGTTAGAATGTCCCATCTGTTGAATTCAGTATCTGACTCTCCTCTCACCTGCCCTGTCTCCTACCTGTTAGAATGTCCCATCTGTTGAATTCAGTATCTGACTCTCCTCTCACCTGCCCTGTCTCCTACCTGTTAGAATGTCCCATCTGTTGAATTCAGTAGCTGACTGTCCTCTCACCTGCCCTGTCTCCTACCTGTTAGAATGTCCCATCTGTTGAATTCAGTATCTGACTGTCCTCTCCTCTCACCTGCCCTGTCTCCTACCTGTTAGAATGTCCCATCTGTTGAATTCAGTATCTGACTCTCCTCTCACCTGCCCTGTCTCCGACCTGTTAGAATGTTCCATCTGTTGAATTCAGTATCTGACTCTCCTCTCACCTGCCCTGTCTCCTACCTGTTAGAATGTCCCATCTGTTGAATTCAGTAGCTGACTGTCCTCTCACCTGCCCTGTCTCCTACCTGTTAGAATGTCCCATCTGTTGAATTCAGTAGCTGACTGTCCTCACCTGCCCTGTCTCCTACCTGTTAGAATGTCCCATCTGTTGAATTCAGTATCTGAATGTCCTCTCCTCTCACCTGCCCTGTCTCCTACCTGTTAGAATGTCCCATCTGTTGAATTCAGTATCTGACTCTCCTCTCACCTGCCCTGTCTCCTACCTGTTAGAATGTCCCATCTGTTGAATTCAGTATCTGACTGTCCTCTACTCTCACCTGCCCTGTCTCCTACCTGTTAGAATGTCCCATCTGTTGAATTCAGTATCTGACTCTACTCTCACCTGCCCTGTCTCCTACCTGTTAGAATGTCCCATCTGTTGAATTCAGTATCTAAATGTCCTCTCCTCTCACCTGCCCTGTCTCCTACCTGTTAGAATGTCCCATCTGTTGAATTCAGTATCTGACTGTCCTCTCCTCTCACCTGCCCTGTCTCCTACCTGTTAGAATGTCCCATCTGTTGAATTCAGTATCTGACTGTCCTCTCCTCTCACCTGCCCTGTCTCCTACCTGTTAGAATGTCCCATCTGTTGAATTCAGTATCTGACTCTCCTCTCACCTGCCCTGTCTCCTACCTGTTAGAATGTCCCATCTGTTGAAATCAGTATCTGAATGTCCTCTCCTCTCACCTGCCCTGTCTCCTACCTGTTAGAATGTCCCATCTGTTGAATTCAGTATCTGACTCTCCTCTCACCTGCCCTGTCTCCTACCTGTTAGAATGTCCCATCTGTTGAATTCAGTATCTGACTGTCCTCTCCTCTCACCTGCCCTGTCTCCTACCTGTTCGAATGTCCCATCTGTTGAATTCAGTATCTGACTGTCCTTTCCCCTCACCTGCCCTGTCTCCTACCTGTTAGAATGTCCCATCTGTTGAATTCAGTATCTGACTGTCCTCTCCTCTCACCTGCCCTGTCTCCTACCTGTTAGAATGTCCCATCTGTTGAATTCAGTATCTGACTCTCCTCTCCTCTCACCTGCCCTGTCTCCTACCTGTTAGAATGTCCCATCTGTTGAATTCAGTATCTGACTCTCCTCTCACCTGCCCTGTCTCCTACCTGTTAGAATGTCCCATCTGTTGAATTCAGTATCTGAATGTCCTCTCCTCTCACCTGCCCTGTCTCCTACCTGTTAGAATGTCCCATCTGTTGAATTCAGTAGCTGACTGTCCTCTCACCTGCCCTGTCTCCTACCTGTTAGAAGGTCCCATCTGTTGAATTCAGTATCTGACTCTCCTCTCACCTGCCCTGTCTCCTACCTGTTAGAATGTCCCATCTGTTGAATTCAGTATCTGACTGTCCTCTCCTCTCACCTGCCCTGTCTCCTACCTGTTAGAATGTCCCATCTGTTGAATTCAGTATCTGACTCTCCTCTCACCTGCCCTGTCTCCTACCTGTTAGAATGTCCCATCTGTTGAATTCAGTATCTGACTGTCCTCTCACCTGCCCTGTCTCCTACCTGTTAGAATGTCCCATCTGTTGAATTCAGTAGCTGACTCTCCTCTCACCTGCCCTGTCTCCTACCTGTTAGAATGTCCCATCTGTTGAATTCAGTATCTGACTCTCCTCTCACCTGCCCTGTCTCCTACCTGTTAGAATGTCCCATCTGTTGAATTCAGTATCTGACTGTCCTCACCTGCCCTGTCTCCTACCTGTTAGAATGTCCCATCTGTTGAATTCAGTATCTGACTCCTCTCACCTGCCCTGTCTCCTACCTGTTAGAATGTCCCATCTGTTGAATTCAGTATCTGACTGTCCTCTACTCTCACCTGCCCTGTCTCCTACCTGTTAGAATGTCCCATCTGTTGAATTCAGTATCTGACTCTACTCTCACCTGCCCTGTCTCCTACCTGTTAGAATGTCCCATCTGTTGAATTCAGTATCTGAATGTCCTCTCCTCTCACCTGCCCTGTCTCCTACCTGTTAGAATGTCCCATCTGTTGAATTCAGTATCTGACTCTCCTCTCCTCTCACCTGCCCTGTCTCCTACCTGTTAGAATGTCCCATCTGTTGAATTCAGTATCTGACTCCTCTCACCTGCCCTGTCTCCTACCTGTTAGAATGTCCCATCTGTTGAATTCAGTATCTGACTGTCCTCTCCTCTCACCTGCCCTGTCTCCGACCTGTTAGAATGTCCCATCTGTTGAATTCAGTATCTGACTGTCCTCTCACCTGCCCTGTCTCCTACCTGTTAGAATGTCCCATCTGTTGAATTCAGTATCTGACTCTCCTCTCACCTGCCCTGTCTCCGACCTGTTAGAATGTCCCATCTGTTGAATTCAGTATCTGACTCTCCTCTCACCTGCCCTGTCTCCTACCTGTTAGAATGTCCCATCTGTTGAATTCAGTATCTGACTCTCCTCTCACCTGCCCTGTCTCCTACCTGTTAGAATGTCCCATCTGTTGAATTCAGTAGCTGACTGTCCTCTCACCTGCCCTGTCTCCTACCTGTTAGAATGTCCCATCTGTTGAATTCAGTATCTGACTGTCCTCTCCTCTCACCTGCCCTGTCTCCTACCTGTTAGAATGTCCCATCTGTTGAATTCAGTATCTGACTCTCCTCTCACCTGCCCTGTCTCCGACCTGTTAGAATGTTCCATCTGTTGAATTCAGTATCTGACTCTCCTCTCACCTGCCCTGTCTCCTACCTGTTAGAATGTCCCATCTGTTGAATTCAGTATCTGACTCTCCTCTCACCTGCCCTGTCTCCTACCTGTTAGAATGTCCCATCTGTTGAATTCAGTATCTGACTGTCCTCTCACCTGCCCTGTCTCCTACCTGTTAGAATGTCCCATCTGTTGAATTCAGTATCTGAATGTCCTCTCCTCTCACCTGCCCTGTCTCCTACCTGTTAGAATGTCCCATCTGTTGAATTCAGTATCTGACTCTCCTCTCACCTGCCCTGTCTCCTACCTGTTAGAATGTCCCATCTGTTGAATTCAGTATCTGACTCTCCTCTCACCTGCCCTGTCTCCTACCTGTTAGAATGTCCCATCTGTTGAATTCAGTAGCTGACTGTCCTCACCTGCCCTGTCTCCTACCTGTTAGAATGTCCCATCTGTTGAATTCAGTATCTGACTCTCCTCTCACCTGCCCTGTCTCCTACCTGTTAGAATGTCCCATCTGTTGAATTCAGTAGCTGACTGTCCTCACCTGCCCTGTCTCCGACCTGTTAGAATGTCCCATCTGTTGAATTCAGTATCTGACTGTCCTCTCACCTGCCCTGTCTCCTACCTGTTAGAATGTCCCATCTGTTGAATTCAGTAGCTGACTGTCCTCACCTGCCCTGTCTCCTACCTGTTAGAATGTCCCATCTGTTGAATTCAGTATCTGAATGTCCTCTCCTCTCACCTGCCCTGTCTCCTACCTGTTAGAATGTCCCATCTGTTGAATTCAGTATCTGACTCTCCTCTCACCTGCCCTGTCTCCTACCTGTTAGAATGTCCCATCTGTTGAATTCAGTATCTGACTGTCCTCTACTCTCACCTGCCCTGTCTCCTACCTGTTAGAATGTCCCATCTGTTGAATTCAGTATCTGACTCTACTCTCACCTGCCCTGTCTCCTACCTGTTAGAATGTCCCATCTGTTGAATTCAGTATCTAAATGTCCTCTCCTCTCACCTGCCCTGTCTCCTACCTGTTAGAATGTCCCATCTGTTGAATTCAGTATCTGACTGTCCTCTCCTCTCACCTGCCCTGTCTCCTACCTGTTAGAATGTCCCATCTGTTGAATTCAGTATCTGACTGTCCTCTCCTCTCACCTGCCCTGTCTCCTACCTGTTAGAATGTCCCATCTGTTGAATTCAGTATCTGACTCTCCTCTCACCTGCCCTGTCTCCTACCTGTTAGAATGTCCCATCTGTTGAATTCAGTATCTGACTGTCCTCTCCTCTCACCTGCCCTGTCTCCTACCTGTTAGAATGTCCCATCTGTTGAATTCAGTATCTGACTCTCCTCTCACCTGCCCTGTCTCCTACCTGTTAGAATGTCCCATCTGTTGAAATCAGTATCTGAATGTCCTCTCCTCTCACCTGCCCTGTCTCCTACCTGTTAGAATGTCCCATCTGTTGAATTCAGTATCTGAATGTCCTCTCCTCTCACCTGCCCTGTCTCCTACCTGTTAGAATGTCCCATCTGTTGAATTCAGTAGCTGACTGTCCTCTCACCTGCCCTGTCTCCTACCTGTTAGAAGGTCCCATCTGTTGAATTCAGTATCTGACTCTCCTCTCAC
Organism: Salvelinus fontinalis; assembly: GCF_029448725.1. Taxonomy (NCBI): domain Eukaryota; kingdom Metazoa; phylum Chordata; class Actinopteri; order Salmoniformes; family Salmonidae; genus Salvelinus; species Salvelinus fontinalis. The sequence continues at coordinate 483,177 of NC_074685.1, read as the reverse complement.
CTGCCCTGTCTCCTACCTGTTAGAATGTCCCATCTGTTGAATTCAGTATCTGACTGTCCTCTCCTCTCACCTGCCCTGTCTCCTACCTGTTAGAATGTCCCATCTGTTGAATTCAGTATCTGACTCTCCTCTCACCTGCCCTGTCTCCTACCTGTTAGAATGTCCCATCTGTTGAATTCAGTATCTGACTGTCCTCTCACCTGCCCTGTCTCCTACCTGTTAGAATGTCCCATCTGTTGAATTCAGTAGCTGACTCTCCTCTCACCTGCCCTGTCTCCTACCTGTTAGAATGTCCCATCTGTTGAATTCAGTATCTGACTCTCCTCTCACCTGCCCTGTCTCCTACCTGTTAGAATGTCCCATCTGTTGAATTCAGTATCTGACTGTCCTCACCTGCCCTGTCTCCTACCTGTTAGAATGTCCCATCTGTTGAATTCAGTAGCTGACTGTCCTCACCTGCCCTGTCTAGCTGTGGTTTAGTGTGGTGTCTACTAGCTGTGGTTTAGTGTGGTGTCTACTAGCTGTGGTTTAGTGTGGTGTCTACTAGCTGTGGTTTAGTGTGGTGTCTACTAGCTGTGGTTTAGTGTGGTGTCTACTAGCTGTGGTTTAGTGTGGTGTCTACTAGCTGTACGGTGGTTTAGTGTGGTGTCTACTAGCTGTACTGTGGTTTAGTGTGGTGTCTACTAGCTGTGGTTTAGTGTGGTGTCTACTGGCTGTGGTTTAGTGTGGTGTCTACTGGCTGTGGTTTAGTGTGGTGTCTACTGGCTGTGGTTTAGTGTGGTGTCTACTGGCTGTGGTTTAGTGTGGTGTCTACTGGCTGTGGTTTAGTGTGGTCTCTACTAGCTGTACTGTGGTTTAGTGTGGTGTCTACTGGCTGTGGTTTAGTGTGGTGTCTACTAGCTGTACTGTGGTTTAGTGTGGTGTCTACTAGCTGTGGTTTAGTGTGGTGTCTACTGGCTGTGGTTTAGTGTGGTGTCTACTAGCTGTACTGTGGTTTAGTGTGGTGTCTACTAGCTGTGGTTTAGTGTGGTGTCTACTGGCTGTGGTTTAGTGTGGTGTCTACTGGCTGTGGTTTAGTGTGGTGTCTACTGGCTGTGGTTTAGTGTGGTCTCTACTAGCTGTACTGTGGTTTAGTGTGGTGTCTACTAGCTGTACTGTGGTTTAGTGTGGTGTCTACTAGCTGTGGTTTAGTGTGGTGTTTACTAGCTGTGGTTTAGTGTGGTGTCTACTAGCTGTGGTTTAGTGTGGTCTCTACTAGCTGTGGTTTAGTGTGGTGTCTACTGGCTGTGGTTTAGTGTGGTCTCTACTAGCTGTACTGTGGTTTAGTGTGGTGTCTACTAGCTGTGGTTTAGTGTGGTGTTTACTAGCTGTGGTTTAGTGTGGTGTCTACTAGCTGTACTGTGGTTTAGTGTGGTGTCTACTAGCTGTGGTTTAGTGTGGTGTCTACTAGCTGTGGTTTAGTGTGGTGTCTACTAGCTGTGGTTTAGTGTGGTGTCTACTAGCTGTGGTTTAGTGTGGTGTCTACTGGCTGTGGTTTAGTGTGGTGTCTACTAGCTGTGGTTTAGTGTGGTGTCTACTAGCTGTGGTTTAGTGTGGTGTCTACTAGCTGTGGTTTAGTGTGGTGTCTACTAGCTGTGGTTTAGTGTGGTGTCTACTAGCTGTGGTTTAGTGTGGTGTCTACTAGCTGTGGTTTAGTGTGGTGTCTACTAGCTGTACTGTGGTTTAGTGTGGTGTCTACTAGCTGTGGTTTAGTGTGGTGTCTACTAGCTGTGGTTTAGTGTGGTGTCTGCTAGCTGTGGTTTAGTGTGGTGTCTACTAGCTGTGGTTTAGTGTGGTGTCTACTAGCTGTGGTTTAGTATGGTGTCTACTGGCTGTACTGTGGTTTAGTGTGGTGTCTACTAGCTGTGGTTTAGTGTGGTCTCTACTAGCTGTACTGTGGTTTAGTGTGGTGTCTACTAGCTGTGGTTTAGTGTGGTGTCTACTGGCTGTGGTTTAGTGTGGTGTCTACTAGCTGTGGTTTAGTGTGGTGTCTACTAGCTGTGGTTTAGTGTGGTGTCTACTGGCTGTGGTTTAGTGTGGTGTCTACTAGCTGTGGTTTAGTGTGGTGTCTACTAGCTGGCTGTACTGGAGGCCCCAGAATCTCCAGGTGTTGGAACCTCCGGTCTAGACTGTACTCGAGGCCAACAAGACATGGATCCATGACCTCATTACAGCACAAAACAGATACTAAGTGATTAATAGCTGTCTGTTGCAGTTTTTCCAACACACGTGATATAACATTGGTTTTATCACAGCATTTGAAAACAAACGTTTTCCTCCTGTTTGAACCGAGCCCAGATCTGGTCCTGGTCCTGGTCTCCTCCTCCTCCTCCTCTTCCTCTACCTCTCCTCCTCCTCGTCTTCCTCTACCTCTCCTCCTCCTCCTCTTCCTCTACCTCTCCTCCTCCTCCTCCTCCTCTTCCTCTACCTCTCCTCCTCCTCCTCTTCCTCTACCTCTCCTCCTCCTCCTCTTCCTCTACCTCTCCTCCTCCTCCTCTTCCTCTACCTCTCCTCCTCTAACTTGTCCTCTATCTCTACCTCTCCTCCTCCTCCTCTTCTCCACCTCTCCTCCTCCTCCTCTTCCTCTACCTCTCCTCCTCCTCCTCTTCCTCTACCTCTCCTCCTCCTCCTCTTCACCCTCCTACTCAACCTTCTCCTATTCTACCTCTTCCTCCCCTACCTCCTCCTCTAACTTGCCCTCTATCTCTACCTCTCCCCCTCCTCGTCTTCCTCTACCTCTCTCCTCCTCCTCTTCCTCTACCTCTCCTCCTCCTCCTCTTCACCCTCCTAACCTTCTCCTATTCTACCTCTTCCTCCCCTACCTCCTCCTCTAACTTGTCCTCTATCTCTACCTCTTCCTCCTCGTCTTCCTCCGCTTCCTCATCTTCCTCCTCCATTTCATCTTCCTCCTCTTCCTCCACTTCCTCCTCCTCCTCCGCTTCCTCCTCTTCCTCCTCCTCTTCTTCCTCATCGTCCTCCTCTTCCTCTTCCTCCTCATCTTCCCTCTCCTCTTCCTCCTCCTCCCCTTCATCTTCCCTCTCCTCCTCCTCCCCTCCTTCGATGTTGATTGCGCCCAGACCCATTGGGTCATCGAGGTCCTGGTGGAGTAATAAACACTTCATTCTGTAGACTAGTACAGACTAAATATGCACAAATATGTTTTGTGCTCAGCCTAATTTAAAGGAAATTTGACTAACCATGTGGTGTATTATACAGCCAGGACTTCAGTCTGTCAATATAAAGCCACTTTGCGTCCCTATAGATTGGTGGTGCACACTTGGCCTTGTTCTCCTCTGTTCTCCTCTCTCCTTCCATCTCTCCTCCTGGCTCTCTCCTCTGTTCTCATCTCTCCTCTGGTCTCCTCTCTCCTCTGTTCTCCTCTCTCCTCTGCTCTCCTCTCTCCTTCCATCTCCCCTCCTGGCTCTCTCCTCTGTTCTCCTCTCTCCTCTGTTCTCCTCTCTCCTTCCATCTCTCCTCCTGGCTCTCTCCTCTGTTCTCCTCTCTCCTTCCATCTTCCCTCCTGGCTCTCTCCTCTGTTCTCCTCTCTCCTTCCATCTTCCCTCCTGGCTCTCTCCTCTGCTCTCCTCTCTCCTTCCATCTCTCCTCCTGGCTCTCTCCTCTGTTCTCCTCTCTCCTTCCATCTTCCCTCCTGGCTCTCTCCTCTGCTCTCCTCTCTCCTTCCATCTCTCCTCCTAGCTCTCTCCTCTGTTCTCCTCTGTTCTCCTCTCTCCTCTGTTCTCCTCTCTCCTCTGCTCTCCTCTCTCCTTCCATCTCCCCTCCTGGCTCTCTCCTCTGTTCTCCTCTCTCCTCTGTTCTCCTCTCTCCTCTGTTCTCCTCTCTCCTCTGTTCTCCTCTCTCCTCTGTTCTCCTCTCTCCTCTGCTCTCCTCTCTTCTTCCATCTCCCCTCCTGGCTCTCTCCTCTGTTCTCCTCTCTCCTCTGTTCTCCTCTCTCCTCTGTTCTCCTCTCTCCTTCCATCTCCCCTCCTGGCTCTCTCCTCTGTTCTCCTCTCTCCTATGCTCTCCTCTCTGTTCTCCTCTCTCCTTCCATCTCCCCTCCTGGCTCTCTCCTCTGTTCTCCTCTCTCCTCTGTTCTCCTCTCTCCTCTGTTCTCCTCTCTCCTCTGTTCTCCTCTCTCCCTCCATCTCCCCTCCTGTTCCATTATGTCCCTCATGCATCCCTACCCCTCTCCCAGCATTCTGCCTCTTCTCTGTCTAGTAAAGTAAGCCATGCACTTGTTATTAAAAAAAACGATACCTACCTTAAGCTTTTTAAAGAGTTAGCTAACTAAAGAAAGCTACGCAACCTGACACTCTCGTCCCTGTTCCCCGTTTCTCTTTCGCTACAGTGGCTGGAAATATCTCAATAAACTCATCTGGAGAATAAAAAAATAATAATCTAAATCGAAGATGTATCTGTCTTGCTTGCACTTGAAACAGTTCCTAACTAGCTAGCTAGCTAACTTTCCAGACTAGTAACGTTAGTTAACCAATGTGTCTTATCATCAACATACTTGTGGATATTGGTTAGCTAATTGCCGTTATAATTATGGCAGTAAAATTATAGATGTAAATGACGTTAGGTTTTTTAGGTTATAGCTAGCTTACGTAGTTAACTAGCTAGCTTAGCTAACGGTTGTCAAACAAACAAGCTAACGTACCCTTTTTCTTGCAGTTTGTCACGCAGGAGCACTCTGAGGGGATTCAAGTGAATTGTGTTAGGCGCCGTAGAGCTTCTGTTTCAGAGCTTATGGTCACTGGCGAAATGTGTTTCTTGACTTGCGGGCTGCCTGCCACAGCTCACAGAGATACATATCCTTCAGATCTGTGTTTCTTGACTTGCGGGCTGCCTGCCCCAGCTCACAGAGATACATAACCTTCAGATCTGTGTTTCTGGACTTGCAGGCTGCCTGCCACAGCTCACAGAGATACATAACCTTCAGTAATGTGTTTCTTGACATGCGGGCTGCCTGCCACAGCTCACAGAGATACATAACCTTCAGTAATGTGTTTCTTGACATGCGGGCTGCCTGCCACAGCTCACAGAGATACATAACCTTCAGCACTGCGTTGTACCAAGACAGATTATCTATTTACCAGTAGAACTTTATTGAAACTATGTTTGGTAGAAATTGGATGTTTCTTTAGGTGTGGCGGCAATGACTCTGCCGTGGTGCAGCGCCACACCTAAAGAAACGCAGAGGAAACACTGTAGTGGTCTGTAGTAGTCTGTAGTGGTGTGGTCTGTAGTAGTCTGTAGTGGTCTGTAGTGGTGTGGTGTGGTCTGTAGTGGTGTGGTCTGTAGTGGTGTGGTGTGGTCTGTAGTGGTGTGGTCTGTAGTGGTCTGTAGTGGTGTGGTCTGTAGTGATCTGTAGTGGTGTGGTCTGTAGTGGTGTGGTCTGTAGTGTAGTGGTCTGTAGTAGTCTGTAGTGGTGTGGTCTGTAGTAGTCTGTAGTGGTCTGTAGTGGTGTGGTGTGGTCTGTAGTGGTGTGGTCTGTAGTGGTCTGTAGTGGTGTGGTCTGTAGTGGTCTGTAGTGGTGTGGTGTGGTCTGTAGTGGTGTGGTCTGTAGTGGTCTGTAGTGGTGTGGTCAGTAGTGGTCTGTAGTGGTGTGGTCTGTAGTGGTGTGGTCTGTAGTGGTGTGGTCTGTAGTGGTGTGGTCTGTAGTGATCTGTAGTGGTGTGGTCTGTAGTGGTGTGATCTGTAGTGGTGTGGTGTGGTCTGTAGTGGTGTGGTCTGTAGTGGTGTGATCTGTAGTGGTGTGGTTTGTAGTGGTGTGGTCTGTAGTGGTGTGGTTTGTAGTGGTGTGGTCTGTAGTGATCTGTAGTGGTGTGGTCTGTAGTGGTGTGGTGTGATCTGTAGTGTAGTGGTTTGTAGTGGTGTGGTTTGTAGTGGTGTGGTCTGTAGTGTAGTGGTCTGTAGGGACTGATTTAGACATGGGACACCAGGTGGGTGATTCCCCTCTAATCAGGGCCTGATTTAGACCTGGGACACCAGGTGGGTGATTCCCCTCTGATCAGGGACTGATTTAGACCTGGGACACCAGGGGGGTGATTCCCGTCTAATCAGGGACTGATTTAGACCTGGGACACCAGGTGGGGGATTCCCCTCTGATCAGGGACTGATTTAGACCTGGGACACCAGGTGGGGGATTCCCCTCTGATCAGGGACTGATTTAGACCTGGGACACCAGGTGGGTGATTCCCCTCTAATCAGGGACTGATTTAGACCTGGGACACCAGGTGGGTGATTCCCCCTCTAATCAGGGGCTGATTTAGACCTGGGACACCAGGTGGGTGATTCCCCTCTAATCAGGGACTGATTTAGACCTGGGACACCAGGTGGGTGATTCCCCCTCTAATCAGGGGCTGATTTAGACATGGGACACCAGGTGGGTGATTCCCCTCTAATCAGGGACTGATTTAGACCTGGGACACCAGGTGGGTGATTCCCCTCTAATCAGGGGCTGATTTAGACATGGGACACCAGGTGGGTGATTTCCCTCTAATCAGGGACTGATTTAGACCTGGGACACCAGGTGGGTGATTCCCCTCTAATCAGGGGCTGATTTAGACATGGGACACCAGGTGGGTGATTCCCCTCTAATCAGGGGCTGATTTAGACCTGGGACACCAGGTGGGTGATTCCCCTCTAATCAGGGACTGATTTAGACCTGGGACACCAGATGGGTGCAGTAATGATCAGAACAAATTTTATTGGTCACATACACATGGGTAGCAGATGTTATTGCGAATGTAGTGAAATGCTTGTTGATCAGGTAGAACCGAACTCCATCAGTAAGTCTGGACGTCGTAGGGTCAGAGTTCAATGCTCCATGAACAGGTTAATACTGCCGTCTCAACACTGGACGTTGCTGATGCTCTCTGTCCGTTCACAATCATTTCCTCTGTGAGAGTCATGTGACCAGCTAGCTCAAAATAACCTGGACTGGACTCAACACTCTCTAGATCAGCGTTTCTTAAAGGGTCACGACGTAAATGTATAATTATTTCATTATATACTGGAATTGATTTGGCCAAGTTCAACTGCTCGCTCTCGGGTTCAGTGCGCTCTCTGCTTATCGGCGGTCTCTGCTTTTCGGCGGTCTCTGCTTATCGGCGCTCTCTGCTTATCGGTGGTCTCTGCTTATCGGCGGTCTCTGCTTATCGGCGTTCTCTGCTCTAGTTTGGCAGCTGCGTGAGTGGGAGAGGTTGCGGGAGATGCCCGGCCGCTTCGCGCTTCACCGGATCTTTTTCTGCAGTTTTCTTGAAGATCACTCCTCCGACCCACACGCTGCAGCGCTGTCGTTCAAGCCACTGACTTGTTGTTCCCACTCGCCGCTGCCATGAAATGGACTCGTGCCATAAGTTCTGACTGAGCTCAATCGTCATGAAACGCAAATACAGGGATGACTTTTTTTGTCTCTTTCATACAAAACTTTGAGAAATAACGAGGAGCGCCCACAATGTGTTCTGTGTGTGTGGAAGTGCCTTAGTAATGAGTCTCTCAAAACGAACCAATTAATAAAACGACACGTCCTGACCAAACATCCAGGTAAAACATGACGGTAAACTCAGGGAGTTCTTTCAAAACAGAGCATATTGCTTCAGGAAACTTCGAAAGTGGAAAAGTAAGTCAGCTAGCAAGGCGTGGTTGTCATTTTATAACGGGTGATGATCAGCAGAAATAAAGGACTACTAACCATCTCTCTTAGTAGTAGATGTGAGTTTCTTTTTCGAAACAATCCTCTGGCCTTGTAACGTTACACAGCTAATAGCTAACGTTAGCCGAAGCAAGCTAGCTAGCTACTGATAGTGTAACCATAAGAAACAGTACAGATGAAGATGAACAATGATCAGGCCTACTGTACATCTCACTGTAGAACTTATTGTTAAGAACTAGTCCCGGTTGGAACTGTTGCTGTTAAAATACAAGTCATCATTTTCTTTTATTCTGAACTGGAATAAACGGATTGAAGCAATTCTTTTTTTGAGACCAACACACTCACACAGTTCTGGATTGTTCCATCTACAACAGGAACAGGAAGTGGTCTCCTGCCTGACTGAGAAAGCAGTAGATGTTCTGATCCAGTTTGGGTACCACATACTTATTGGTTCTGAAGTACTGAAAACGGTGTCGATGCTGAGCAGTGTGTTACACTGCCAAAAAACTGAGCCCAGAATAGACATGCTTGTTGAAAACCAGCCACACACACACCTCTCATTAGGACTGTGTGTGTTTTCTGGGCTACATCTGTGTGATGTGATCAATCAGTTTATTCCAGTTAAGAATTAAAAAAAAATACAGTTCCAACCTACACACTCTCTACCAACCTATACACTCTCTATCAACCTATACACTCTCTATCAACCTATACACTCTCTATCAACCTATACACTCTCTATCAACCTATACACTCTCTATCAACCTATACACTCTCTACCAACCTATACACTCTCTATCAACCTATACACTCTCTACCAACCTATACACTCTCTATCAACCTATACACTCTCTATCAACCTATACACTCTCTACCAACCTATACACTCTCTACCAACCTATACACTCTCTACCAACCTATACACTCTCTATCAACCTATACACTCTCTATCAACCCACACTCTCTATCAACCTATACACTCTCTACCAACCTATACACTCTCTACCAACCTATACACTCTCTATCAACCTATACACTCTCTATCAACCTATACACTCTCTATCAACCTACACTCTCTATCAACCTATACACTCTCTACCAACCTATACACTCTCTATCAACCTATACACTCTCTATCAACCTACACTCTCTATCAACCTATACACTCTCTATCAACCTATACACTCTCTATCAACCTACACTCTCTATCAACCTATACACTCTCTATCAACCTATACACTCTCTATCAACCTATACACTCTCTATCAACCTATACACTCTCTACCAACCTATACACTCTCTATCAACCTATACACTCTCTATCAACCTACACTCTCTATCAACCTATACACTCTCTATCAACCTACACTCTCTATCAACCTATACACTCTCTATCAACCTATACACTCTCTATCAACCCACACTCTCTATCAACCTACACACTCTCTATCAACCTATACACTCTCTATCAACCTATACACTCTCTATCAACCTATACACTCTCTATCAACCTATACACTCTCTATCAACCTATACACTCTCTATCAACCTATACACTCTCTATCAACCTATACACTCTCTATCAACCTACACACTCTCTATCAACCTATACACTATCAACCTATACACTCTCTATCAACCTACACTCTCTATCAACCTATACACTCTCTATCAACCTATACACTCTCTATCAACCTATACACTCTCTATCAACCTATACACTCTCTATCAACCTATACACTCTCTATCAACCTATACACTCTCTATCAACCTATACACTCTCTATCAACCTATACACTCTATCAACCTATACACTCTCTATCAACCTATACACTCTCTATCAACCTATACACTCTCTATCAACCTACACTCTCTATCAACCTACACTCTCTATCAACCTATACACTCTCTATCAACCTATACACTCTCTACCAACCTATACACTCTCTATCAACCTATACACTCTCTATCGACCTATACACTCTCTATCGACCTATACACTCTCTATCGACCTATACACTCTCTATCGACCTATACACTCTCTATCGACCTATACACTCTCTATCAACCTATACACTCTCTACCAACCTATACACTATCTATCAACCTATACACTCTCTATCAACCTATACACTCTCTACCAACCTATACACTCTCTATCAACCTATACACTCTCTATCAACCTACACTCTCTATCAACCTACACTCTCTATCAACCTACACTCTCTATCAACCTATACACTCTATCAACCTATACACTCTCTATCAACCTATACACTCTCTATCAACCTATACACTCTCTATCAACCTATACACTCTCTATCAACCTATACACTCTCTATCAACCTATACACTCTCTATCAACCTATACACTCTCTATCAACCTACACTCTCTATCAACCTATACACTCTCTATCAACCTATACACTCTCTATCAACCTATACACTCTCTATCAACCTATACACTCTCTATCAACCTATACACTCTCTATCAACCTATACACAGGTATATATTTCTACCTCTGAGGGAGAGGAAGGACCATGGTGGTATATTCATTTGACACGAAACGGAAGAAAACTGGTTCCATACAGAGAGAGACTATCTGAACTTGAGCCAATGAGAAACTCTGATTTCCATGAAAAGGTTTTGCTACGGTGTGCCCTAATGAAAACGACTCGGTAGACGGGTCTAGGAGGAACATGGGCTGTGTGGGCGTCTCCTCTCTCTCTCTCTCTCTCCGTCATTCTTTTTAGGACATTCAGCCACTAGAACATTCTTTGAGGTGTGTGTCATCAAGCTGAATTGGCAGACCCTCACTGCCTGTGTACTTTCCCAAAGCCACTTTTTGGTACAGAGGTTAGGTTTATGAGCGGTTGTCCGCGGTAACAAGACCAAATCTCAGGCCTGAGAGTTGAGTCAAAAGATGGAACAACAAAATCAAACCCTTGTCTGTGTTCTGTCACAAGACAAATGCCAGCTGTAACTAATGGGCGTTAAAGTTGTATTGTATTGTTGCTGTAACTAATGGGCGTTAAAGTTGTATTGTATTGTTGCTGTAACTAATGGACGTTAAAGTTGTATTGTTGCTGTAACTAATGGACATTAAAGTTGTATTGTTGCTGTAACTAATGGGCGTTAAAGTTGTATTGTATTGTTGCTGTAACTAATGGACATTAAAGTTGTATTGTTGCTGTAACTAATGGACGTTAAAGTTGTATTGTATTGTTGCTGTAACTAATGGACGTTAAAGTTGTATTGTATTGTTGCTGTAACTAATGGGCGTTAAAGTTGTATTGTATTGTTGCTGTAACTAATGGGCGTTAAAGTTGTATTGTATTGTTGCTGTAACTAATGGACGTTAAAGTTGTATTGTTGCTGTAACTAATGGGCGTTAAAGTTGTATTGTATTGTTGCTGTAACTAATGGGCGTTAAAGTTGTATTGTTGCTGTAACTAATGGACGTTAAAGTTGTATTGTTGCTGTAACTAATGGACGTTAAAGTTGTATTGTTGCTGTAACTAATGGACGTTAAAGTTGTATTGTATTGTTGCTGTAACTAATGGACATTAAAGTTGTATTGTATTGTTGCTGTAACTAATGGGCGTTAAAGTTGTATTATTGCTGTAACTAATGGACGTTAAAGTTGTATTGTATTGTTGCTGTAACTAATGGACGTTAAAGTTGTATTGTATTGTTGCTGTAACTAATGGGCGTTAAAGTTGTATTGTATTGTTGCTGTAACTAATGGACATTAAAGTTGTATTGTTGCTGTAACTAATGGACGTTAAAGTTGTATTGTATTGTTGCTGTAACTAATGGGCGTTAAAGTTGTATTGTTGCTATAACTAATGGGCGTTAAAGTTGTATTGTATTGTTGCTGTAACTAATGGACATTAAAGTTGTATTGTATTGTTGCTGTAACTAATGGGCGTTAAAGTTGTATTGTATTGTTGCTGTAACTAATGGACATTAAAGTTGTATTATTGCTGTAACTAATGGACGTTAAAGTTGTATTGTATTGTTGCTGTAACTAATGGACGTTAAAGTTGTATTGTATTGTTGCTGTAACTAATGGGCGTTAAAGTTGTATTGTATTGTTGCTGTAACTAATGGGCGTTAAAGTTGTATTGTATTGTTGCTGTAACTAATGGACATTAAAGTTTTATTGTTGCTGTAACTAATGGACGTTAAAGTTGTATTGTATTGTTGCTGTAACTAATGGGCGTTAAAGTTGTATTGTATTATTGCTGTAACTAATGGACGTTAAAGTTGTATTGTTGCTATAACTAATGGACGTTCAAGTTGTATTGTATTGTTGCTGTAACTAATGGACGTTAAAGTTGTATTGTTGCTATAACTAATGGACGTTAAAGTTGTATTGTTGCTGTAACTAATGGACATTAAAGTTGTATTGCTGTCTACTTGAATCTCTTTAAGTTCTAGAAGTTCATGTCAGGATAAAGGGCAGATAGAATCTGGAAGGAAAAACACTAAGGCATTCCTGCATAATACTGCCAAACAACAGCTCTATGTCATCACAGCTCTATGTCATCACAGCTCTATGTCATCACAGCTCTATGTCATCACAGCTCTATGTCATCACAGCTCTATGTCATCACAGCTCTATGTCATCACAGCTATATGTCATCATTAGCTCTATGTCATCACAGCTCTATGTCATCATTAGCTCTATGTCATCACAGCTATATGTCATCATTAGCTCTATGTCATCACAGCTCTATGTCATCACAGCATGGACCTCAAGGCTCTGTTTTACCCTGAGGTCTTCTTTAGTTCTTTATGGAAACGTAGAGGTCAGGGTGGACTTGGGGGGGTGTTACCATGGGAACTGAGAGTAGGGTTGGTGTCTAGGTGTATATATAGAGGTGGTCTACTAGGTGTGTATATAGAGGTGGTCTACTAGGTGTATATATATAGAGGTGGTCTACTAGGTGTGTATATAGAGGTGGTCTACTAGGTGTGTATATAGAGGTGGTCTACTAGGTGTATATATAGAGGTGGTCTACTAGGTGTATATGTAGAGGTGGTCTACTAGGTGTATATATAGAGGTGGTCTACTAGGTGTGTATATAGAGGTGGTCTACTAGGTGTGTATATAGAGGTGGTCTACTAGGTGTATATATAGAGGTGGTCTACTAGGTGTGTATATAGAGGTGGTCTACTAGGTGTGTATATAGAGGTGGTCTACTAGGTGTATATATAGAGGTGGTCTACTAGGTGTATATATAGAGGTGGTCTACTAGGTGTGTATATAGAGGTGGTCTACTAGGTGTATATATAGAGGTGGTCTACTAGGTGTGTATATAGAGGTGGTCTACTAGGTGTATATATAGAGGTGGTCTACTAGGTGTGTATATAGAGGTGGTCTACTAGGTGTGTATATATAGAGGTGGTCTACTAGGTGTGTATATAGAGGTGGTCTACTAGGTGTATATATAGAGGTGGTCTACTAGGTGTATATATAGAGGTGGTCTACTAGGTGTATATATAGAGGTGGTCTACTAGGTGTGTATATAGAGGTGGTCTACTAGGTGTATATATAGAGGTGGTCTACTAGGTGTATATATATATAGAGGTGGTCTACTAGGTGTATATATAGAGGTGGTCTACTAGGTGTATATATATAGAGGTGGTATACTAGGTGTATATATAGAGGTGGTCTACTAGGTGTGTATATAGAGGTGGTCTACTAGGTGTGTATATAGAGGTGGTCTACTAGGTGTATATATAGAGGTGGTCTACTAGGTGTGTATATAGAGGTGGTCTACTAGGTGTATATATAGAGGTGGTCTACTAGGTGTATATATATATAGAGGTGGTCTACTAGGTGTGTATATAGAGGTGGTCTACTAGGTGTGTATATAGAGGTGGTCTACTAGGTGTATATATAGAGGTGGTCTACTAGGTGTATATATAGAGGTGGTCTACTAGGTGTGTATATAGAGGTGGTCTACTAGGTGTGTATATAGAGGTGGTCTACTAGGTGTGTATATAGAGGTGGTCTACTAGGTGTATATATAGAGGTGGTCTACTAGGTGTGTATATAGAGGTGGTCTACTAGGTGTGTATATATAGAGGTGGTCTACTAGGTGTGTATATAGAGGTGGTCTACTAGGTGTATATATAGAGGTGGTCTACTAGGTGTATATATAGAGGTGGTCTACTAGGTGTATATATAGAGGTGGTCTACTAGGTGTGTATATAGAGGTGGTCTACTAGGTGTATATATAGAGGTGGTCTACTAGGTGTATATATATAGAGGTGGTCTACTAGGTGTATATATATAGAGGTGGTCTACTAGGTGTATATATATAGAGGTGGTATACTAGGTGTATATATATAGAGGTGGTCTACTAGGTGTGTATATAGAGGTGGTCTACTAGGTGTGTATATAGAGGTGGTCTACTAGGTGTATATATAGAGGTGGTCTACTAGGTGTGTATATAGAGGTGGTCTACTAGGTGTGTATATATAGAGGTGGTCTACTAGGTGTGTATATAGAGGTGGTCTACTAGGTGTGTATATAGAGGTGGTCTACTAGGTGTATATATAGAGGTGGTCTACTAGGTGTGTATATAGAGGTGGTCTACTAGGTGTGTATATAGAGGTGGTCTACTAGGTGTATATATAGAGGTGGTCTACTAGGTGTATATATAGAGGTGGTCTACTAGGTGTGTATATAGAGGTGGTCTACTAGGTGTATATATAGAGGTGGTCTACTAGGTGTGTATATAGAGGTGGTCTACTAGGTGTATATATAGAGGTGGTCTACTAGGTGTGTATATAGAGGTGGTCTACTAGGTGTGTATATATAGAGGTGGTCTACTAGGTGTGTATATATAGAGGTGGTCTACTAGGTGTATATATAGAGGTGGTCTACTAGGTGTATATATAGAGGTGGTCTACTAGGTGTATATATAGAGGTGGTCTACTAGGTGTGTATATAGAGGTGGTCTACTAGGTGTATATATAGAGGTGGTCTACTAGGTGTATATATATAGAGGTGGTCTACTAGGTGTATATATAGAGGTGGTCTACTAGGTGTATATATAGAGGTGGTCTACTAGGTGTATATATATAGAGGTGGTCTACTAGGTGTATATATAGAGGTGGTCTACTAGGTGTGTATATAGAGGTGGTCTACTAGGTGTGTATATAGAGGTGGTCTACTAGGTGTATATATAGAGGTGGTCTACTAGGTGTGTATATAGAGGTGGTCTACTAGGTGTGTATATATAGAGGTGGTCTACTAGGTGTATATATAGAGGTGGTCTACTAGGTGTATATATAGAGGTGGTCTACTAGGTGTGTATATAGAGGTGGTCTACTAGGTGTTGTATATATAGAGGTGGTCTACTAGGTGTGTATATAGAGGTGGTCTACTAGGTGTATATATATAGAGGTGGTCTACTAGGTGTATATATATAGAGGTGGTCTACTAGGTGTTGTATATAGAGGTGGTCTACTAGGTGTCTACTAGGTGTGTATATAGAGGTGGTCTACTAGGTGTGTATATAGAGGTGGTCTACTAGGTGTCTACTAGGTGTATATATAGAGGTGGTCTACTAGGTGTGTATATAGAGGTGGTCTACTAGGTGTGTATATAGAGGTGGTCTACTAGGTGTCTACTAGGTGTGTATATAGAGGTGGTCTACTAGGTGTGTATATAGAGGTGGTCTACTAGGTGTCTACTAGGTGTATATATAGAGGTGGTCTACTAGGTGTGTATATAGAGGTGGTCTACTAGGTGTCTACTAGGTGTGTATATAGAGGTGGTCTACTAGGTGTATATATAGAGGTGGTCTACTAGGTGTTGTATATAGAGGTGGTCTACTAGGTGTGTATATATAGAGGTGGTCTACTAGGTGTGTATATATAGAGGTGGTCTACTAGGTGTGTATATAGAGGTGGTCTACTAGGTATATATATAGAGGTGGTCTACTAGGTGTTGTATATAGAGGTGGTCTACTAGGTGTGTATATAGAGGTGGTCTACTAGGTATATATATAGAGGTGGTCTACTAGGTGTTGTATATATAGAGGTGGTCTACTAGGTGTGTATATAGAGGTGGTCTACTAGGTGTGTATATAGAGGTGGTCTACTAGGTGTATATATAGAGGTGGTCTACTAGGTGTGTATATATAGAGGTGGTCTACTAGGTGTGTATATATAGAGGTGGTCTACTAGGTGTATATATAGAGGTGGTCTACTAGGTGTGTATATAGAGGTGGTCTACTAGGTGTATATATAGAGGTGGTCTACTAGGTGTATATATAGAGGTGGTCTACTAGGTGTGTATATATAGAGGTGGTCTACTAGGTGTGTATATATAGAGGTGGTCTACTAGGTGTATATATAGAGGTGGTCTACTAGGTGTGTATATATAGAGGTGGTCTACTAGGTGTATATATAGAGGTGGTCTACTAGGTGTATATATAGAGGTGGTCTACTAGGTGTATATATAGAGGTGGTCTACTAGGTGTGTATATAGAGGTGGTCTACTTGGTGTGTATATATAGAGGTGGTCTACTAGGTGTGTATATAGAGGTGGTCTACTAGGTGTATATATAGAGGTGGTCTACTAGGTGTGTATATAGAGGTGGTCTACTAGGTGTGTGTGTATATATAGAGGTGGTCTACTAGGTGTGTATATAGAGGTGGTCTACTAGGTGTATATATAGAGGTGGTCTACTAGGTGTATATATATAGAGGTGGTCTACTAGGTGTATATATAGAGGTGGTCTACTAGGTGTATATATAGAGGTGGTCTACTAGGTGTGTATATAGAGGTGGTCTACTAGGTGTCTACTAGGTGTATATATAGAGGTGGTCTACTAGGTGTCTACTAGGTGTGTATATAGAGGTGGTCTACTAGGTGTCTACTAGGTGTGTATATAGAGGTGGTCTACTAGGTGTGTACTAGGTGTATATATAGAGGTGGTCTACTAGGTGTGTATATAGAGTTGGTCTACTAGGTGTCTACTAGGTGTATATATAGAGGTGGTCTACTAGGTGTGTATATAGAGGTGGTCTACTAGGTGTCTACTAGGTGTATATATAGAGGTGGTCTACTAGGTGTATATATAGAGGTGGTCTACTAGGTGTGTATATATAGAGGTGGTCTACTAGGTGTATATATAGAGGTGGTCTACTAGGTGTATATATAGAGGTGGTCTACTAGGTGTGTATATAGAGGTGGTCTACTAGGTGTATATATAGAGGTGGTCTACTAGGTGTATATATAGAGGTGGTCTACTAGGTGTATATATAGAGGTGGTCTACTAGGTGTGTATATAGAGGTGGTCTACTAGGTGTCTACTAGGTGTGTATATAGAGGTGGTCTACTAGGTGTGTATATAGAGGTGGTCTACTAGGTGTCTACTAGGTGTATATATAGAGGTGGTCTACTAGGTGTGTATATAGAGGTGGTCTACTAGGTGTCTACTAGGTGTGTATATAGAGGTGGTCTACTAGGTGTGTATATAGAGGTGGTCTACTAGGTGTATATATAGAGGTGGTCTACTAGGTGTGTATATAGAGGTGGTCTACTAGGTGTATATATAGAGGTGGTCTACTAGGTGTATATATAGAGGTGGTCTACTAGGTGTATATATAGAGGTGGTCTACTAGGTGTATATATAGAGGTGGTCTACTAGGTGTGTATATAGAGGTGGTCTACTAGGTGTATATATAGAGGTGGTCTACTAGGTGTGTATATAGAGGTGGTCTACTAGGTGTATATATAGAGGTGGTCTACTAGGTGTGTATATAGAGGTGGTCTACTAGGTGTATATATAGAGGTGGTCTACTAGGTGTATATATAGAGGTGGTCTACTAGGTGTATATATAGAGGTGGTCTACTAGGTGTATATATAGAGGTGGTCTACTAGGTGTATATATAGAGGTGGTCTACTAGGTGTGTATATAGAGGTGGTCTACTAGGTGTATATATAGAGGTGGTCTACTAGGTGTATATATAGAGGTGGTCTACTAGGTGTGTATATAGAGGTGGTCTACTAGGTGTATATATATAGAGGTGGTCTACTAGGTGTGTATATAGAGGTGGTCTACTAGGTGTGTATATAGAGGTGGTCTACTAGGTGTATATATATAGAGGTGGTCTACTAGGTGTGTATATAGAGGTGGTCTACTAGGTGTGTATATAGAGGTGGTCTACTAGGTGTATATATAGAGGTGGTCTACTAGGTGTGTATATAGAGGTGGTCTACTAGGTGTATATATAGAGGTGGTCTACTAGGTGTATATATAGAGGTGGTCTACTAGGTGTGTATATAGAGGTGGTCTACTAGGTGTGTATATAGAGGTGGTCTACTAGGTGTGTATATAGAGGTGGTCTACTAGGTGTATATATAGAGGTGGTCTACTAGGTGTATATATAGAGGTGGTCTACTAGGTGTATATATAGAGGTGGTCTACTAGGTGTGTATATAGAGGTGGTCTACTAGGTGTATATATAGAGGTGGTCTACTAGGTGTATATATAGAGGTGGTCTACTAGGTGTGTATATAGAGGTGGTCTACTAGGTGTATATATAGAGGTGGTCTACTAGGTGTGTATATAGAGGTGGTCTACTAGGTGTATATATAGAGGTGGTCTACTAGGTGTGTATATATAGAGGTGGTCTACTAGGTGTGTATATAGAGGTGGTCTACTAGGTGTATATATAGAGGTGGTCTACTAGGTGTGTATATAGAGGTGGTCTACTAGGTGCTACTAGGTGTATATAGAGGTGGTCTACTAGGTGTATATATAGAGGTGGTCTACTAGGTGTATATATAGAGGTGGTCTACTAGGTGTATATATAGAGGTGGTCTACTAGGTGTATATATAGAGGTGGTCTACTAGGTGTATATATAGAGGTGGTCTACTAGGTGTATATATAGAGGTGGTCTACTAGGTGTGTATATAGAGGTGGTCTACTAGGTGTATATATAGAGGTGGTCTACTAGGTGTATATATAGAGGTGGTCTACTAGGTGTATATATAGAGGTGGTCTACTAGGTGTATATATAGAGGTGGTCTACTAGGTGTATATATAGAGGTGGTCTACTAGGTGTATATATAGAGGTGGTCTACTAGGTGTATATATAGAGGTGGTCTACTAGGTGTATATATAGAGGTGGTCTACTAGGTGTATATATAGAGGTGGTCTACTAGGTGTATATATAGAGGTGGTCTACTAGGTGTATATATAGAGGTGGTCTACTAGGTGTGTATATAGAGGTGGTCTACTAGGTGTATATATAGAGGTGGTCTACTAGGTGTATATATAGAGGTGGTCTACTAGGTGTATATATAGAGGTGGTCTACTAGGTGTATATATAGAGGTGGTCTACTAGGTGTATATATAGAGGTGGTCTACTAGGTGTGTATATAGAGGTGGTCTACTAGGTGTATATATAGAGGTGGTCTACTAGGTGTATATATAGAGGTGGTCTACTAGGTGTATATATAGAGGTGGTCTACTAGGTGTGATATATAGAGGTGGTCTACTAGGTGTATATATAGAGGTGGTCTACTAGGTGTGTATATAGAGGTGGTCTACTAGGTGTATATATAGAGGTGGTCTACTAGGTGTCTACTAGGTGTATATATAGAGGTGGTCTACTAGGTGTGATATATAGAGGTGGTCTACTAGGTGTGTATATAGAGGTGGTCTACTAGGTGTGATATATAGAGGTGGTCTACTAGGTGTGTATATAGAGGTGGTCTACTAGGTGTATATATAGAGGTGGTCTACTAGGTGTGTATATAGAGGTGGTCTACTAGGTGTATATATAGAGGTGGTCTACTAGGTGTGTATATAGAGGTGGTCTACTAGGTGTATATATAGAGGTGGTCTACTAGGTGTATATATAGAGGTGGTCTACTAGGTGTGTATATAGAGGTGGTCTACTAGGTGTATATATAGAGGTGGTCTACTAGGTGTGATATATAGAGGTGGTCTACTAGGTGTATATATAGAGGTGGTCTACTAGGTGTATATATAGAGGTGGTCTACTAGGTGTGTATATAGAGGTGGTCTACTAGGTGTATATATAGAGGTGGTCTACTAGGTGTATATATAGAGGTGGTCTACTAGGTGTATATATAGAGGTGGTCTACTAGGTGTGATATATAGAGGTGGTCTACTAGGTGTATATATAGAGGTGGTCTACTAGGTGTATATATAGAGGTGGTCTACTAGGTGTATATATAGAGGTGGTCTACTAGGTGTATATATAGAGGTGGTCTACTAGGTGTATATATAGAGGTGGTCTACTAGGTGTATATATAGAGGTGGTCTACTAGGTGTATATATAGAGGTGGTCTACTAGGTGTATATATAGAGGTGGTCTACTAGGTGTATATATAGAGGTGGTCTACTAGGTGTATATATAGAGGTGGTCTACTAGGTGTATATATAGAGGTGGTCTACTAGGTGTATATATAGAGGTGGTCTACTAGGTGTATATATAGAGGTGGTCTACTAGGTGTATATATAGAGGTGGTCTACTAGGTGTATATATAGAGGTGGTCTACTAGGTGTATATATAGAGGTGGTCTACTAGGTGTATATATAGAGGTGGTCTACTAGGTGTATATATAGAGGTGGTCTACTAGGTGTGTATATAGAGGTGGTCTACTAGGTGTATATATAGAGGTGGTCTACTAGGTGTATATATAGAGGTGGTCTACTAGGTGTATATATAGAGGTGGTCTACTAGGTGTATATATAGAGGTGGTCTACTAGGTGTGTATATAGAGGTGGTCTACTAGGTGTGTATATAGAGGTGGTCTACTAGGTGTGTATATAGAGGTGGTCTACTAGGTGTATATATAGAGGTGGTCTACTAGGTGTATATATAGAGGTGGTCTACTAGGTGTATATATAGAGGTGGTCTACTAGGTGTATATATAGAGGTGGTCTACTAGGTGTGTATATAGAGGTGGTCTACTAGGTGTATATATAGAGGTGGTCTACTAGGTGTATATATAGAGGTGGTCTACTAGGTGTATATATAGAGGTGGTCTACTAGGTGTATATATAGAGGTGGTCTACTAGGTGTGATATATAGAGGTGGTCTACTAGGTGTGTATATAGAGGTGGTCTACTAGGTGTGATATATAGAGGTGGTCTACTAGGTGTATATATAGAGGTGGTCTACTAGGTGTATATATAGAGGTGGTCTACTAGGTGTATATATAGAGGTGGTCTACTAGGTGTATATATAGAGGTGGTCTACTAGGTGTATATATAGAGGTGGTCTACTAGGTGTGTATATAGAGGTGGTCTACTAGGTGTATATATAGAGGTGGTCTACTAGGTGAAGAGGTGGCTACTAGGTGTATATATAGAGGTGGTCTACTAGGTGTATATATAGAGGTGGTCTACTAGGTGTGATATATAGAGGTGGTCTACTAGGTGTATATATAGAGGTGGTCTACTAGGTGTGTATATAGAGGTGGTCTACTAGGTGTATATATAGAGGTGGTCTACTAGGTGTATATATAGAGGTGGTCTACTAGGTGTATATATAGAGGTGGTCTACTAGGTGTATATATAGAGGTGGTCTACTAGGTGTATATATAGAGGTGGTCTACTAGGTGTATATATAGAGGTGGTCTACTAGGTGTATATATAGAGGTGGTCTACTAGGTGTGTATATAGAGGTGGTCTACTAGGTGTATATATAGAGGTGGTCTACTAGGTGTATATATAGAGGTGGTCTACTAGGTGTATATATAGAGGTGGTCTACTAGGTGTATATATAGAGGTGGTCTACTAGGTGTATATATAGAGGTGGTCTACTAGGTGTATATATAGAGGTGGTCTACTAGGTGTATATATAGAGGTGGTCTACTAGGTGTGATATATAGAGGTGGTCTACTAGGTGTATATATAGAGGTGGTCTACTAGGTGTATATATAGAGGTGGTCTACTAGGTGTATATATAGAGGTGGTCTACTAGGTGTATATATAGAGGTGGTCTACTAGGTGTATATATAGAGGTGGTCTACTAGGTGTATATATAGAGGTGGTCTACTAGGTGTATATATAGAGGTGGTCTACTAGGTGTATATATAGAGGTGGTCTACTAGGTGTATATATAGAGGTGGTCTACTAGGTGTGTATATAGAGGTGGTCTACTAGGTGTATATATAGAGGTGGTCTACTAGGTGTATATATAGAGGTGGTCTACTAGGTGTATATATAGAGGTGGTCTACTAGGTGTGTATATAGAGGTGGTCTACTAGGTGTATATATAGAGGTGGTCTACTAGGTGTATATATAGAGGTGGTCTACTAGGTGTATATATAGAGGTGGTCTACTAGGTGTATATATAGAGGTGGTCTACTAGGTGTATATATAGAGGTGGTCTACTAGGTGTATATATAGAGGTGGTCTACTAGGTGTGTATATAGAGGTGGTCTACTAGGTGTGTATATAGAGGTGGTCTACTAGGTGTCTACTAGGTGTATATATAGAGGTGGTCTACTAGGTGTGTATATAGAGGTGGTCTACTAGGTGTATATATAGAGGTGGTCTACTAGGTGTGTATATAGAGGTGGTCTACTAGGTGTATATATAGAGGTGGTCTACTAGGTGTATATATAGAGGTGGTCTACTAGGTGTGATATATAGAGGTGGTCTACTAGGTGTATATATAGAGGTGGTCTACTAGGTGTGTATATAGAGGTGGTCTACTAGGTGTGATATATAGAGGTGGTCTACTAGGTGTGATATATAGAGGTGGTCTACTAGGTGTATATATAGAGGTGGTCTACTAGGTGTATATATAGAGGTGGTCTACTAGGTGTATATATAGAGGTGGTCTACTAGGTGTGATATATAGAGGTGGTCTACTAGGTGTATATATAGAGGTGGTCTACTAGGTGTATATATAGAGGTGGTCTACTAGGTGTGTATATATAGAGGTGGTCTACTAGGTGTGATATATAGAGGTGGTCTACTAGGTGTATATATAGAGGTGGTCTACTAGGTGTATATATAGAGGTGGTCTACTAGGTGTGTATATAGAGGTGGTCTACTAGGTGTATATATAGAGGTGGTCTACTAGGTGTGATATATAGAGGTGGTCTACTAGGTGTATATATAGAGGTGGTCTACTAGGTGTGTATATAGAGGTGGTCTACTAGGTGTCTACTAGGTGTATATATAGAGGTGGTCTACTAGGTGTATATATAGAGGTGGTCTACTAGGTGTAAGGTGATATATAGAGGTGGTCTACTAGGTGTGTATATAGAGGTGGTCTACTAGGTGTATATATAGAGGTGGTCTACTAGGTGTATATATAGAGGTGGTCTACTAGGTGTATATATAGAGGTGGTCTACTAGGTGTGTATATAGAGGTGGTCTACTAGGTGTATATATAGAGGTGGTCTACTAGGTGTATATATAGAGGTGGTCTACTAGGTGTGTATATAGAGGTGGTCTACTAGGTGTGATATATAGAGGTGGTCTACTAGGTGTATATATAGAGGTGGTCTACTAGGTGTGATATATAGAGGTGGTCTACTAGGTGTATATATAGAGGTGGTCTACTAGGTGTATATATAGAGGTGGTCTACTAGGTGTATATATAGAGGTGGTCTACTAGGTGTATATATAGAGGTGGTCTACTAGGTGTATATATAGAGGTGGTCTACTAGGTGTGTATATAGAGGTGGTCTACTAGGTGTGATATATAGAGGTGGTCTACTAGGTGTGATATATAGAGGTGGTCTACTAGGTGTATATATAGAGGTGGTCTACTAGGTGTGTATATAGAGGTGGTCTACTAGGTGTATATATAGAGGTGGTCTACTAGGTGTGTATATAGAGGTGGTCTACTAGGTGTGATATATAGAGGTGGTCTACTAGGTGTATATATAGAGGTGGTCTACTAGGTGTATATATAGAGGTGGTCTACTAGGTGTCTACTAGGTGTATATATAGAGGTGGTCTACTAGGTGTGTATATAGAGGTGGTCTACTAGGTGTATATATAGAGGTGGTCTACTAGGTGTATATATAGAGGTGGTCTACTAGGTGTATATATAGAGGTGGTCTACTAGGTGTATATATAGAGGTGGTCTACTAGGTGTGTATATAGAGGTGGTCTACTAGGTGTCTACTAGGTGTATATATAGAGGTGGTCTACTAGGTGTATATATAGAGGTGGTCTACTAGGTGTGTATATAGAGGTGGTCTACTAGGTGTATATATAGAGGTGGTCTACTAGGTGTGTATATAGAGGTGGTCTACTAGGTGTGATATATAGAGGTGGTCTACTAGGTGTGATATATAGAGGTGGTCTACTAGGTGTATATATAGAGGTGGTCTACTAGGTGTGTATATAGAGGTGGTCTACTAGGTGTATATATAGAGGTGGTCTACTAGGTGTGTATATAGAGGTGGTCTACTAGGTGTATATATAGAGGTGGTCTACTAGGTGTATATATAGAGGTGGTCTACTAGGTGTATATATAGAGGTGGTCTACTAGGTGTGATATATAGAGGTGGTCTACTAGGTGTGTATATAGAGGTGGTCTACTAGGTGTGATATATAGAGGTGGTCTACTAGGTGTGTATATAGAGGTGGTCTACTAGGTGTGATATATAGAGGTGGTCTACTAGGTGTGTATATAGAGGTGGTCTACTAGGTGTATATATAGAGGTGGTCTACTAGGTGTGATATATAGAGGTGGTCTACTAGGTGTGTATATAGAGGTGGTCTACTAGGTGTATATATAGAGGTGGTCTACTAGGTGTATATATAGAGGTGGTCTACTAGGTGTGTATATAGAGGTGGTCTACTAGGTGTATATATAGAGGTGGTCTACTAGGTGTATATATAGAGGTGGTCTACTAGGTGTGATATATAGAGGTGGTCTACTAGGTGTGTATATATAGAGGTGGTCTACTAGGTGTGATATATAGAGGTGGTCTACTAGGTGTATATATAGAGGTGGTCTACTAGGTGTGTATATAGAGGTGGTCTACTAGGTGTCTACTAGGTGTATATATAGAGGTGGTCTACTAGGTGTGTATATAGAGGTGGTCTACTAGGTGTGTATATAGAGGTGGTCTACTAGGTGTATATATAGAGGTGGTCTACTAGGTGTGTATATAGAGGTGGTCTACTAGGTGTGTATATAGAGGTGGTCTACTAGGTGTGTATATAGAGGTGGTCTACTAGGTGTATATATAGAGGTGGTCTACTAGGTGTGTATATAGAGGTGGTCTACTAGGTGTGTATATAGAGGTGGTCTACTAGGTGTATATATAGAGGTGGTCTACTAGGTGTGTATATATAGAGGTGGTCTACTAGGTGTGTATATAGAGGTGGTCTACTAGGTGTATATATAGAGGTGGTCTACTAGGTGTATATATAGAGGTGGTCTACTAGGTGTATATATAGAGGTGGTCTACTAGGTGTGTATATATAGAGGTGGTCTACTAGGTGTGTATATAGAGGTGGTCTACTAGGTGTATATATAGAGGTGGTCTACTAGGTGTGTATATAGAGGTGGTCTACTAGGTGTCTACTAGGTGTATATAGAGAGGTGGTCTACTAGGTGTATATATAGAGGTGGTCTACTAGGTGTATATATAGAGGTGGTCTACTAGGTGTATATATAGAGGTGGTCTACTAGGTGTATATATAGAGGTGGTCTACTAGGTGTATATATAGAGGTGGTCTACTAGGTGTATATATAGAGGTGGTCTACTAGGTGTGTATATAGAGGTGGTCTACTAGGTGTGTATATATAGAGGTGGTCTACTAGGTGTATATATAGAGGTGGTCTACTAGGTGTATATATAGAGGTGGTCTACTAGGTGTATATATAGAGGTGGTCTACTAGGTGTATATATAGAGGTGGTCTACTAGGTGTATATATAGAGGTGGTCTACTAGGTGTATATATAGAGGTGGTCTACTAGGTGTATATATAGAGGTGGTCTACTAGGTGTATATATAGAGGTGGTCTACTAGGTGTATATATAGAGGTGGTCTACTAGGTGTGATATATAGAGGTGGTCTACTAGGTGTGTATATAGAGGTGGTCTACTAGGTGTATATATAGAGGTGGTCTACTAGGTGTATATATAGAGGTGGTCTACTAGGTGTATATATAGAGGTGGTCTACTAGGTGTATATATAGAGGTGGTCTACTAGGTGTATATATAGAGGTGGTCTACTAGGTGTGTATATAGAGGTGGTCTACTAGGTGTATATATAGAGGTGGTCTACTAGGTGTATATATATAGAGGTGGTCTACTAGGTGTATATATAGAGGTGGTCTACTAGGTGTTGTATATATAGAGGTGGTCTACTAGGTGTATATATAGAGGTGGTCTACTAGGTGTGTATATAGAGGTGGTCTACTAGGTGTATATATAGAGGTGGTCTACTAGGTGTCTACTAGGTGTATATATAGAGGTGGTCTACTAGGTGTGTATATATAGAGGTGGTCTACTAGGTGTTGTATATAGAGGTGGTCTACTAGGTGTGTATATATAGAGGTGGTCTACTAGGTGTGTATATAGAGGTGGTCTACTAGGTGTATATATAGAGGTGGTCTACTAGGTGTTGTATATAGAGGTGGTCTACTAGGTGTATATATAGAGGTGGTCTACTAGGTGTGTATATAGAGGTGGTCTACTAGGTGTATATAGAGGTGGTCTACTAGGTGTATATATAGAGGTGGTCTACTAGGTGTGTATATAGAGGTGGTCTACTAGGTGTATATATAGAGGTGGTCTACTAGGTGTGTATATAGAGGTGGTCTACTAGGTGTGTATATAGAGGTGGTCTACTAGGTGTATATATAGAGGTGGTCTACTAGGTGTGTATATAGAGGTGGTCTACTAGGTGTATATATAGAGGTGGTCTACTAGGTGTATATATATAGAGGTGGTCTACTAGGTGTGTATATAGAGGTGGTTTACTAGGTGTGTATATAGATGTGGTCTACTAGGTGTATATATAGAGGTGGTCTACTAGGTGTGTATATAGAGGTGGTCTACTAGGTGTGTATATAGAGGTGGTCTACTAGGTGTATATATAGAGGTGGTCTACTAGGTGTATATATAGAGGTGGTCTACTAGGTGTATATATAGAGGTGGTCTACTAGGTGTATATATAGAGGTGGTCTACTAGGTGTATATATAGAGGTGGTCTACTAGGTGTATATATAGAGGTGGTCTACTAGGTGTATATATAGAGGTGGTCTACTAGGTGTATATATAGAGGTGGTCTACTAGGTGTATATATAGAGGTGGTCTACTAGGTGTATATATAGAGGTGGTCTACTAGGTGTATATATAGAGGTGGTCTACTAGGTGTATATATAGAGGTGGTCTACTAGGTGTATATATAGAGGTGGTCTACTAGGTGTATATATAGAGGTGGTCTACTAGGTGTATATATAGAGGTGGTCTACTAGGTGTGTATATAGAGGTGGTCTACTAGGTGTGTATATAGAGGTGGTCTACTAGGTGTATATATAGAGGTGGTCTACTAGGTGTATATATAGAGGTGGTCTACTAGGTGTATATATAGAGGTGGTCTACTAGGTGTATATATAGAGGTGGTCTACTAGGTGTATATATAGAGGTGGTCTACTAGGTGTATATATAGAGGTGGTCTACTAGGTGTATATATAGAGGTGGTCTACTAGGTGTATATATAGAGGTGGTCTACTAGGTGTATATATAGAGGTGGTCTACTAGGTGTGTATATATAGAGGTGGTCTACTAGGTGTGTATATAGAGGTGGTCTACTAGGTGTATATATAGAGGTGGTCTACTAGGTGTATATATAGAGGTGGTCTACTAGGTGTATATATAGAGGTGGTCTACTAGGTGTGTATATAGAGGTGGTCTACTAGGTGTGTATATAGAGGTGGTCTACTAGGTGTGTATATAGAGGTGGTCTACTAGGTGTATATATAGAGGTGGTCTACTAGGTGTATATATAGAGGTGGTCTACTAGGTGTATATATATAGAGGTGGTCTACTAGGTGTATATATAGAGGTGGTCTACTAGGTGTTGTATATATAGAGGTGGTCTACTAGGTGTATATATAGAGGTGGTCTACTAGGTGTGTATATAGAGGTGGTCTACTAGGTGTATATATAGAGGTGGTCTACTAGGTGTCTACTAGGTGTATATATAGAGGTGGTCTACTAGGTGTGTATATATAGAGGTGGTCTACTAGGTGTTGTATATAGAGGTGGTCTACTAGGTGTGTATATATAGAGGTGGTCTACTAGGTGTGTATATAGAGGTGGTCTACTAGGTGTATATATAGAGGTGGTCTACTAGGTGTTGTATATAGAGGTGGTCTACTAGGTGTATATATAGAGGTGGTCTACTAGGTGTATATATAGAGGTGGTCTACTAGGTGTTGTATATATAGAGGTGGTCTACTAGGTGTATGTATAGAGGTGGTCTACTAGGTGTATATATAGAGGTGGTCTACTAGGTGTGTATATAGAGGTGGTCTACTAGGTGTGTATATATAGAGGTGGTCTACTAGGTGTGTATATATAGAGGTGGTCTACTAGGTGTATATATATAGAGGTGGTCTACTAGGTGTATATATAGAGGTGGTCTACTAGGTGTATATATAGAGGTGGTCTACTAGGTGTATATAGAGGTGGTCTACTAGGTGTATATAGAGGTGGTCTACTAGGTGTGTATATATAGAGGTGGTCTACTAGGTGTATATATAGAGGTGGTCTACTAGGTGTATATATAGAGGTGGTCTACTAGGTGTATATATAGAGGTGGTCTACTAGGTGGTCTACTAGGTGTATATATAGAGGTGGTCTACTAGGTGTATATATAGAGGTGGTCTACTAGGTGTATATATAGAGGTGGTCTACTAGGTGTGTATATAGAGGTGGTCTACTAGGTGTATATATAGAGGTGGTCTACTAGGTGTATATATAGAGGTGGTCTACTAGGTGTGTATATAGAGGTGGTCTACTAGGTGTATATATAGAGGTGGTCTACTAGGTGTATATATAGAGGTGGTCTACTAGGTGTATATATAGAGGTGGTCTACTAGGTGTGTATATAGAGGTGGTCTACTAGGTGTATATATAGAGGTGGTCTACTAGGTGTATATATAGAGGTGGTCTACTAGGTGTATATATAGAGGTGGTCTACTAGGTGTATATATAGAGGTGGTCTACTAGGTGTATATATAGAGGTGGTCTACTAGGTGTATATATAGAGGTGGTCTACTAGGTGTGTATATAGAGGTGGTCTACTAGGTGTGTATATAGAGGTGGTCTACTAGGTGTCTACTAGGTGTATATATAGAGGTGGTCTACTAGGTGTGTATATATAGAGGTGGTCTACTAGGTGTATATGTAGAGGTGGTCTACTAGGTGTGTATATAGAGGTGGTCTACTAGGTGTGTATATAGAGGTGGTCTACTAGGTGTATATATAGAGGTGGTCTACTAGGTGTGTATATATAGAGGTGGTCTACTAGGTGTATATATAGAGGTGGTCTACTAGGTGTGTATATAGAGGTGGTCTACTAGGTGTGTATATATAGAGGTGGTCTACTAGGTGTGTATATATAGAGGTGGTCTACTAGGTGTATATATAGAGGTGGTCTACTAGGTGTATATATAGAGGTGGTCTACTAGGTGTATATATATAGAGGTGGTCTACTAGGTGTGTATATATAGAGGTGGTCTACTAGGTGTATATATAGAGGTGGTCTACTAGGTGTGTATATAGAGGTGGTCTACTAGGTGTGTATATATAGAGGTGGTCTACTAGGTGTGTATATATAGAGGTGGTCTACTAGGTGTATATATAGAGGTGGTCTACTAGGTGTATATATAGAGGTGGTCTACTAGGTGTGTATATAGAGGTGGTCTACTAGGTGTATATATACAGGTGGTCTACTAGGTGTGTATATATAAAGGTGGTCTACTAGGTGTATATATAGAGGTGGTCTACTAGGTGTGTATATAGAGGTGGTCTACTAGGTGTCTACTAGGTGTATATATAGAGGTGGTCTACTAGGTGTATATATAGAGGTGGTCTACTAGGTGTCTACTAGGTGTATATATAGAGGTGGTCTACTAGGTGTGTATATAGAGGTGGTCTACTAGGTGTATATATAGAGGTGGTCTACTAGGTGTATATATAGAGGTGGTCTACTAGGTGTATATATAGAGGTGGTCTACTAGGTGTGTATATATAGAGGTGGTCTACTAGGTGTATATATATAGAGGTGGTCTACTAGGTGTATATATAGAGGTGGTCTACTAGGTGTGTATATAGAGGTGGTCTACTAGGTGTCTACTAGGTGTATATATAGAGGTGGTCTACTAGGTGTATATATAGAGGTGGTCTACTAGGTGTGTATATAGAGGTGGTCTACTAGGTGTATATATAGAGGTGGTCTACTAGGTGTATATATAGAGGTGGTCTACTAGGTGTATATATAGAGGTGGTCTACTAGGTGTATATATAGAGGTGGTCTACTAGGTGTATATATAGAGGTGGTATACTAGGTGTGTATATAGAGGTGGTCTACTAGGTGTGTATATATAGAGGTGGTCTACTAGGTGTGTGTATATATAGAGGTGGTCTACTAGGTGTATATATAGAGGTGGTATACTAGGTGTGTGTGTGTATATAGAGGTGGTCTACTAGGTGTATATATAGAGGTGGTCTACTAGGTGTGTATATAGAGGTGGTCTACTAGGTGTGTATATATAGAGGTGGTCTACTAGGTGTATATATAGAGGTGGTCTACTAGGTGTATATATAGAGGTGGTCTACTAGGTGTCTACTAGGTGTATATATAGAGGTGGTCTACTAGGTGTGTATATAGAGGTGGTCTACTAGGTGTATATATAGAGGTGGTCTACTAGGTGTATATATAGAGGTGGTCTACTAGGTGTATATATAGAGGTGGTCTACTAGGTGTATATATAGAGGTGGTCTACTAGGTGTGTATATAGAGGTGGTCTACTAGGTGTCTACTAGGTGTATATATAGAGGTGGTCTACTAGGTGTATATATAGAGGTGGTCTACTAGGTGTGTATATAGAGGTGGTCTACTAGGTGTATATATAGAGGTGGTATACTAGGTGTGTATATAGAGGTGGTCTACTAGGTGTGTATATATAGAGGTGGTCTACTAGGTGTGTGTATATATAGAGGTGGTCTACTAGGTGTATATATAGAGGTGGTATACTAGGTGTGTGTGTGTATATAGAGGTGGTCTACTAGGTGTATATATAGAGGTGGTCTACTAGGTGTGTATATAGAGGTGGTCTACTAGGTGTATATATAGAGGTGGTCTACTAGGTGTATATATAGAGGTGGTCTACTAGGTGTATATGTAGAGGTGGTCTACTAGGTGTGTGTGTATATATAGAGGTGGTCTACTAGGTGTGTATATAGAGGTGGTCTACCAGGTGTTGTATATATAGAGGTGGTTTACTAGGTGTGTATATAGAGGTGGTCTACTAGGTGTTGTATATATAGAGGTGGTCTACTAGGTGTGTATATAGAGGTGGTCTACCAGGTGTATATATAGAGGTGGTCTACTAGGTGTGTATATATAGAGGTGGTCTACTAGGTGTGTATATAGAGGTGGTCTACTAGGTGTATATATAGAGGTGGTCTACTAGGTGTATATATAGAGGTGGTCTACTAGGTGTGTATATAGAGGTGGTCTACTAGGTGTATATATAGAGGTGGTCTACTAGGTGTATATATAGAGGTGGTCTATTAGGTGTGTATATATAGAGGTGGTCTACTAGGTGTGTGTATATATAGAGGTGGTCTACTAGGTGTGTGTGTATATATAGAGGTGGTCTACTAGGTGTATATATAGAGGTGGTCTACTAGGTGTGTATATAGAGGTGGTCTACTAGGTGTCTACTAGGTGTATATATAGAGGTGGTCTACTAGGTGTGTATATAGAGGTGGTCTACTAGGTGTGTATATAGAGGTGGTCTACTAGGTGTATATATAGAGGTGGTCTACTAGGTGTGTGTATATAGAGGTGGTCTACTAGGTGTGTATATAGAGGTGGTCTACTAGGTGTGTATATAGAGGTGGTCTACTAGGTGTGTATATAGAGGTGGTCTACTAGGTGTGTATATAGAGGTGGTCTACTAGGTGTGTATATAGAGGTGGTCTACCAGGTGTATATATAGAGGTGGTCTACTAGGTGTGTATATATAGAGGTGGTCTACTAGGTGTGTATATAGAGGTGGTCTACTAGGTGTATATATAGAGGTGGTCTACTAGGTGTATATATAGAGGTGGTCTACTAGGTGTGTATATAGAGGTGGTCTACTAGGTGTGTATATAGAGGTGGTCGACTAGGTGTATATATAGAGGTGGTCTACTAGGTGTGTATATAGAGGTGGTCTACTAGGTGTGTGTGTATATATAGAGGTGGTCTACTAGGTGTGTATATAGAGATGGTCTACTAGGTGTGTATATAGAGGTGGTCTACTAGGTGTATATATAGAGGTGGTCTACTAGGTGTATATATAGAGGTGGTCTACTAGGTGTTGTATATAGAGGTGGTCTACTAGGTGTGTATATATAGAGGTGGTCTACTAGGTGTGTATATATAGAGGTGGTCTACTAGGTGTGTATATAGAGGTGGTCTACTAGGTGTATATATAGAGGTGGTCTACTAGGTGTGTATATAGAGGTGGTCTACTAGGTGTATATATAGAGGTGGTCTACTAGGTGTGTATATAGAGGTGGTCTACTAGGTGTATATATAGAGGTGGTCTACTAGGTGTGTATATAGAGGTGGTCTACTAGGTGTATATATAGAGGTGGTCTACTAGGTGTATATATAGAGGTGGTCTACTAGGTGTATATATAGAGGTGGTCTACTAGGTGTGTATATAGAGGTGGTCTACTAGGTGTATATATAGAGGTGGTCTACTAGGTGTTGTATATATAGAGGTGGTCTACTAGGTGTATATATAGAGGTGGTCTCCTAGGTGTATATATAGAGGTGGTCTACTAGGTGTCTACTAGGTGTATATATAGAGGTGGTCTACTAGGTGTGTATATAGAGGTGGTCTACTAGGTGTATATATAGAGGTGGTCTACTAGGTGTGTATATAGAGGTGGTCTACTAGGTGTATATATAGAGGTGGTCTACTAGGTGTGTATATAGAGGTGGTCTACTAGGTGTGTATATAGAGGTGGTCTACTAGGTGTATATATAGAGGTGGTCTACTAGGTGTATATATAGAGGTGGTCTACTAGGTGTATATATAGAGGTGGTCTACTAGGTGTATATATAGAGGTGGTCTACTAGGTGTTGTATATAGAGGTGGTCTACTAGGTGTATATATAGAGGTGGTCTACTAGGTGTTGTATATAGAGGTGGTCTACTAGGTGTATATATAGAGGTGGTCTACTAGGTGTGTATATATAGAGGTGGTCTACTAGGTGTATATATAGAGGTGGTCTACTAGGTGTATATATAGAGGTGGTCTACTAGGTGTTGTATATAGAGGTGGTCTACTAGGTGTATATATAGAGGTGGTCTACTAGGTGTGTATATAGAGGTGGTCTACTAGGTGTGTATATAGAGGTGGTCTACTAGGTGTGTATATAGAGGTGGTCTACTAGGTGTGTATATAGAGGTGGTCTACTAGGTGTGTATATAGAGGTGGTCTACTAG
The DNA here is from genome assembly GCF_029448725.1 of Salvelinus fontinalis. Taxonomy (NCBI): domain Eukaryota; kingdom Metazoa; phylum Chordata; class Actinopteri; order Salmoniformes; family Salmonidae; genus Salvelinus; species Salvelinus fontinalis. The sequence continues at coordinate 449,746 of NC_074685.1, read as the reverse complement.
GTGTGTATATAGAGGTGGTCTACTAGGTGTATATATAGAGGTGGTCTACTAGGTGTTGTATATAGAGGTGGTCTACTAGGTGTATATATAGAGGTGGTCTACTAGGTGTGTATATATAGAGGTGGTCTACTAGGTGTGTATATAGAGGTGGTCTACTAGGTGTTGTATATAGAGGTGGTCTACTAGGTGTATATATAGAGGTGGTCTACTAGGTGTATATATAGAGGTGGTCTACTAGGTGTTGTATATAGAGGTGGTCTACTAGGTGTATATATAGAGGTGGTCTACTAGGTGTGTATATATAGAGGTGGTCTACTAGGTGTGTATATAGAGGTGGTCTACTAGGTGTGTATATAGAGGTGGTCTACTAGGTGTATATATAGAGGTGGTCTACTAGGTGTGTATATAGAGGTGGTCTACTAGGTGTTGTATATATAGAGGTGGTCTACTAGGTGTATATATAGAGGTGGTCTACTAGGTGTCTACTAGGTGTGTATATATAGAGGTGGTCTACTAGGTGTGTATATAGAGGTGGTCTACTAGGTGTCTACTAGGTGTATATATAGAGGTGGTCTACTAGGTGTGTATATAGAGGTGGTCTACTAGGTGTCTACTAGGTGTATATATAGAGGTGGTCTACTAGGTGTGTATATAGAGGTGGTCTACTAGGTGTGTATATAGAGGTGGTCTACTAGGTGTATATATAGAGGTGGTCTACTAGGTGTGTATATATAGAGGTGGTCTACTAGGTGTGTATATATAGAGGTGGTCTACTAGGTGTATATATAGAGGTGGTCTACTAGGTGTGTATATATAGAGGTGGTCTACTAGGTGTATATATAGAGGTGGTCTACTAGGTGTGTATATAGAGGTGGTCTACTAGGTGTATATATAGAGGTGGTCTACTAGGTGTATATATATAGAGGTGGTCTACTAGGTGTATATATAGAGGTGGTCTACTAGGTGTATATATAGAGGTGGTCTACTAGGTGTATATATAGAGGTGGTCTACTAGGTGTGTATATAGAGGTGGTCTACTAGGTGTGTATATAGAGGTGGTCTACTAGGTGTGTATATAGAGGTGGTCTACTAGGTGTATATATAGAGGTGGTCTACTAGGTGTATATATAGAGGTGGTCTACTAGGTGTTGTATATATAGAGGTGGTCTACTAGGTCTATGATCTTCCTCTCCAGTCCACGATGCTCTTCTCCCGTTCCACGGTGCTCCTCTCCCAGTCCACGGTGCTCCTCTCCCAGTCCACGGTGCTCCTCTCCCAGTCCACGATGCTCTTCTCCCGTTCCACGGTGCTCCTCTCCCAGTCCACGGTGCTCCTCTCCCAGTCCACGGTGCTCCTCTCCCAGTCCACGGTGCTCCTCTCCCAGTCCACGATGTTCCTCTCCCAGTCCACGATGCTCTTCTCCAGTCCACGATGTCCTTCTCCAGTCCACGATGCTCCTCTCCCAGTACACAATGCTCCTCTCCCAGTCCACGATGCTCTTCTCCAGTCCACGATGCTCTTCTCCCAGTCTGCGATGCTCTTCTCCCAGTCTACGATGCTCTTCTCCAGTCCACGATGCTCTTCTCCAGTCCACGATGCTCCTCTCCAGTCCACGATGCTCTTCTCCAGTCCACAATGCTCCTCTCCAGTCCACGATGCTCTTCTCCAGTCCACGATGCTCTTCTCCAGTCCACGATGCTCTTCTCCAGTCCACAATGCTCTTCTCCCAGTCCACGATGCTCTTCTCCAGTCCACAATGCCCCTCTCCAGTCCACGATGCTCTTCTCCAGTCCACAATGCTCTTCTCCAGTCCACTATGCTCTTCTCCCAGTCCACGATGCTCCTCTCCAGTCCACGATGCTCTTCTCCAGTCCACGATGCTCTTCTCCAGTCCATGATGCTCTTCTCCCAGTCCACGATGCTCCTCTCCCAGTCCACGATGCTCCTCTCCAGTCCACGATGCTCCTCTCCAGGCCCTGTGTGCTAATGAATAAACAGATCCTGGTCTCCAGTTGGGCCTGTGTGTGTCAGTGTGCCCTGAGCCGGTGTTGATTGGCTGACAGGCGTTGGCTTCAGCTCGGCCTCACTCTGCTCTGCTCTGCTCTCTACGTGTCATCGCTAGGGAGGAGTCCCCTCCCTCCCCCTCCCCTGATGTGTCTGCCAAACCACAGATCTGAGTTAACCTTTCAACTGCCGCTCCTCAGACCGCTACACACACACACACACACACACACACACACACACACACACACACACACACACACACACACACACACACACACACACACACACACACACACACACACACACACACACAGCCATGTGAGTGAGCGCCTCAATAAGCAGCCTCACTCAACCAACCGTCTACTTTGAATGTTGTCTGTCTGTCTGCCTCACTAGTTGTCTGTCTGTCTGCCTCACTAGTTGTCTGTCTGTCTGCCTCTAGTTGTCTGTCTGTCTGCCTCAATAGTTGTCTGTCTGTCTGCCTCACTAGTTGTCTGTCTGTCTGCCTCACTAGTTGTCTGTCTGCCTCACTAGTTGTCTGTCTGTCTGCCTCACTAGTTGTCTGTCTGTCTGCCTCAATAGTTGTCTGTCTGTCTGCCTCAATAGTTGTCTGTCTGTCTGCCTCACTAGTTGTCTGTCTGTCTGCCTCACTAGTTGTCTGTCTGCCTCACTAGTTGTCTGTCTGTCTGCCTCACTAGTTGTCTGTCTGTCTGCCTCAGTAGTTGTCTGTCTGTCTGCCTCAGTAGTTGTCTGTATGTCTGCCTCACTAGTTGCCTGTCTGTCTGTCTGCCTCACTAGTTGGCTGTCTGTCTGTCTGCCTCACTAGTTGGCTGTCTGTCTGTCTGCCTCACTAGTTGGCTGTCTGTCTGCCTCACTAGTTGTCTGTCTGTCTGCCTCACTAGTTGTCTGTCTGTCTGCCTCACTAGTTGTCTGTCTGTCTGCCTCACTAGTTGTCTGTATGTCTGCCTCACTAGTTGTCTGTATGTCTGCCTCACTAGTTGTCTGTCTGTGTGCCTCACTAGTTGTCTGTGTGCCTCACTAGTTGTCTGTCTGCCTCAGTAGTTGTCTGTCTGCCTCACTAGTTGTCTGTCTGTCTGCCTCAGTAGTTGTCTGTCTGCCTCACTAGTTGGCTGTCTGTCTGACCTCCAGCAGGCCACAAATGTGCATGTATCTGCTCAAACGGTCAGAAACAGACTCCATGAGGGTGGTATGAGGGTCCGACGTCCACAGGTGGGGGTTGTGCTTACAGCCCAACACCGTGCAGGACGTTTGGCATTTGCCAGAGAACACCAATATTGGCAAATTCGCCACTGGCGCCCTGTGCTCTTCACAGATGAAAGCAGGTTCACACTGAGCACATGAGCACATGTGACAGACGTGACAGAGTCTGGAGACGCCGTGGAGAACGTTCTGCTGCCTGCAACATCCTCCAGCATGACCGGTTTGGTGGTGTGTCAGTCATGGTGTGGGTTGGCATTTCTTTGTGGGGCCGCACAGCCCTCCATGTGCTCGCCAGAGGTAGCCTGACTGCCATTAGGTACCGAGATGAGATCCTCAGAGCCCTTGTGAGACCATATGCTGACACATGCACATTTGTGGCCTGCTGGAGGTCATTTTGCAGGGCGCCGGCAGTGCACCTCCTTGCACTAAGGCGGAGGTAGCGGTCCTGCTGCTAGGTTGTTGCCCTCCTACGGCCTCCTCCACGTCTCCTGATGTACTGGCCTGTCTCCTGGTAGCGCCTCCATGCTCTGGACACTACGCTGACAGACACAGCAAACCTTCTTGCCACAGCTCGCGTTGATGTGCCATCCTGGATGAACTGCACTACCTGAGCCACTTGTGTAGGTTGTAGACTCCGTCTCATGCTACCACTAGAGTGAGAGCACCGCCAGCATTCCAAAGTGACCAAAATATCTGCCAGGAAGCATAGGAACTGAGAAGTGGTCTGTGGTCACCACCTGCAGAATCACTCCTTTATTGGGGGTGTCTTGCTAATTGCCTATAATTTCCACCTTTTGTCTATTCCATTTGCACAACAGCATGTGAAATTTATTGTCAATCAGTGTTGCTTCCTAAGTGGACAGTTTGATTTCACAGAAGTGTGATTGACTTGGAGTTACATTGTGTTGTTTAAGTGTTCCCTTTATTTTTTTGAGCAGTGTATATGCATAGTCACTTTCACCATATCTACATGTACAAACTACCTCAATCAGCCTGACTAACCGGTGCCTGTATGTAGCCTCGCTACTGTATATAGCCTCGCCACTGTATATAGCCTGTCTTTTTACTGTTTTTTTATTTCTTTACTTACATATTGTTCACCTAATACATTTTTCTGCACTATTGGTTAGAGCCTGTAAGTCAGCATTTCACTGTAAGGTCTACCTACACCTGTTGTACACGTGACAAATAAACTCTGATTTGATTCCCTTCGCGGTTTTATGACGGGACTGCTTCCTGATGGCTCATGGAAGTACCAACACACAAAGAGTGGACTTTGCTTAACCTACTAACACTCTCTCTCTCTCTCTGTCTCTCTCTCTCTCTCTCTCTCTCTCTCTCTCTCTCTCTCTCTCTGTCTCTCTCTCTCTCTCTCTCTCTCTCTCTCTCTCTCTCTCTCTCTCTCTGTCTCTCTCTCTCTCTCTCTCTGTCTCTCTCTCTCTGTCTCTGTCTCTGTCTCTGTCTCTCTTGTCGTTTATTGATAATACATATTTGTGATATCGCTTTTCTAAAAGCCCTTTGATCATCCCTCTCTCCTGTCGTTTAATTGAGCTTGTCACTCTCCCCCTCTCCTTTTCAGGGTAAACCAGACCTGAACACAGCACTTCCTATCAGACAGACAGCCTCCATCTTTAAACAGCCTGTCACCAAAGTTGTGAACCACCCCAACAACAAGGTGAAGACAGACCTGCAGAGAGCCACAGAGCAGCCCAGACAGGTGAGAGACACACACACACACACACACACACACACACACACACACACACACACACACACACACACACACACACACACACACACACACACACACACACACACACACACACACACACACACACACGCTGAGTAACTCAATCTCTGTAGTGACTGGTACTTTATTACCCAGAGGTCAGAGGGGTTGATCATGAGATGCAGCCTGCATCCAAAAAGGTGAAAGGTCACTGGCTGTCATTGGCGAGAGTAGCTGCTAACTGCGTCAATTCATTGAGAAATTTTCACAGTAATCTAATCTCATTTTAAATAAAACGGTAAATTGCTGACTTGGAAAAGAGTTACAAATGAAGACTCTAGTTGTGAGTTTTTGAACTGGTCTGCAGCCAGCCATGCTGCTTCAGTCTCCTGACACCAGCGTCACAGCCTCTCATTGTCTAGTGGATACTACGTAGGCTAGCCACAACGTCACACTAGTTACACAGTAGAGCAAAGCCCGCTAAACCTATTATGTAAATAACTGTAACTGAACCAGGGTGTCATGTCTGGCGACGACCACTAGAGGCTGCTAAAGGACCACAGATGTAGAGCTGTAGCTGCTCACTGTGTTACAGCAGCACCATGCTGAGACTGGGACTGTAGGAGCCGTTATAGAGCCCGCCATAGCCGTTATAAAGCCAGCCATAGCCGTTATAGAACCACCCATAGCCGTTATAGAACCACCCATAGCCGTTATAAAGCCACCCATAGCCGTTATAAAGCCCCCCATAGCCGTTATAGAACCAGTCATAGCCGTTATAGAGAAATAGATCTATGTGAGTCAACAAGGCTGCATGACATCTGAGGGCCATTTTCTCCACCTGCAGTGAATAGCAGAGGAGCCAGTCTACCCTGAGTAGCAGACAAGACAGACCACTAGGCCCAGTCTACCCTGAGTAGCAGACATGACAGACCACTAGGCCCAGTCTACCCTGAGTAGTTTAAATGACAGACCACTAGGCCCAGTCTACCCTGAGTAGCAGACATGACAGACCACTAGGCCCAGTCTACCCTGAGTAGCAGACATGACAGACCACTAGGCCCAGTCTACCCTGAGTAGCAGACATGACAGACCACTAGGCCCAGTCTACCCTGAGTAGTTTAAATGACAGACCACTAGGCCCAGTCTACCCTGAGTAGTTTAAATGACAGACCACTAGGCCCAGTGTAATTGATGCGAAGGTGTAATTGATGCGAAGCTGTAATTGATGCGAAGCTGTAATTGATGCGAAGGTGTAATTGATGCGAGGGTGTAATTGATGCGAGGGTGTAATTGATGCGAAGGTGTAATTGATGCGAAGGTGTAATTGATGCGAAGGTGTAATTGATGCGAAGGTGTAATTGATGCGAAGGTGTAATTGATGCGAAGCTGTAATTGATGCGAAGGTGTAATTGATGCGAGGGTGTAATTGATGCGAAGGTGTAATTGATGCGAAGCTGTAATTGATGCGAAGCTGTAATTGATGCGAAGGTGTAATTGATGCGAAGGTGTAATTGATGCGAAGGTGTAATTGATGCGAAGGTGTAATTGATGCGAAGGTGTAATTGATGCGAAGGTGTAATTGATGCGAGGGTGTAATTGATGCGAAGCTGTAATTGATGCGAAGCTGTAATTGATGCGAAGGTGTAATTGATGCGAGGGTGTAATTGATGCGAGGGTGTAATTGATGCGAGGGTGTAATTGATGCGAAGGTGTAATTGATGCGAAGGTGTAATTGATGCGAGGGTGTAATTGATGCGAGGGTGTAATTGATGCGAAGGTGTAATTGATGCGAAGCTGTAATTGATGCGAAGCTGTAATTGATGCGAAGGTGTAATTGATGCGAGGGTGTAATTGATGCGAGGGTGTAATTGATGCAAAGGTGTAATTGATGCAAAGGTGTAATTGATGCAAAGGTGTAATTGATGCAAAGGTGTAATTGATGCAAAGGTGTAATTGATGCAAAGGTGTAATTGATACAAAGGTGTAATTGATGCAAAGGTGTAATTGATGCAAAGGTGTAATTGATGCAAAGGTGTAATTGATGCGAGGGTGTAATTGATGCGAGGGTGTAATTGATGCGAGGGTGTAATTGATGCGAGGGTGTAATTGATGCGAGGGTGTTATTGATGCGAAGGTGTAATTGATGCGAGGGTGTAATTGTTGCGAGGGTGTAATTGATGCGAGGGTGTAATTGATGCGAGGGTGTAATTGATGCGAAGGTGTAATTGTTGCGAGGGTGTAATTGATGCGAGGGTGTAATTGATGCGAGGGTGTAATTGATGCGAGGGTGTAATTGATGCGAGGGTGTAATTGATGCGAGGGTGTAATTGATGCGAGGGTGTAATTGATGCGAGGGTGTAATTGATGCGAGGGTGTAATTGATGCGAGGGTGTAATTGATGCGAGGGTGTAATTGATGCGAGGGTGTAATTGATGTGAGGGTGTAATTGATGTGAGGGTGTAATTGATGCAAAGGTGTAATTGTTGCGAGGGTGTAATTGTTGCGAGGGTGTAATTGTTGCGAGGGTGTAATTGTTGCGAGGGTGTAATTGTTGCGAGGGTGTAATTGACGCGAGGGTGTAATTGACGCAAAGGTGTAATTGACGCAAAGGTGTAATTGACGCGAAGGTGTAATTGATGTGAAGGTGGATGTTTTTGTGTGTGCTGCTCTTTTTTACTGTGATCAATAGCGGGTGTTTTGGTGTTCTTGTATCCGTGTGTGTGTGTGTGTGTGTGTGTGTGTGTGTGTGTGTGTGTGTGTGTGTGTGTCAGCTATTCAGCCAGTCACTTAGTCAGCCAGCCAGTCAATCAGCCAGCCAACCATTCACTTAGTCAGTTAGTCAGCCAGCCAGCCAGTCACTTAGTCAGCCAGTCAGTTAGTCAGCCAGCCAGTCAGTCACTTAGTCAGTCAGCCAGCCAGTCAGTCAGCAAGACAGTCACTTAGTCAGTCAGCTAGCCAGTCAGTCATTTAGTCAGCCAGCCAGCCAGTCACTTAGTCAGCCAGTCACTTAGTCAGCCAGCCAGCCAGCCAGTCAGTCACTTAGTCAGTCAACCAGCCAGCCAGGCACTTAGTCAGCCAGTCAGCCAGTTACTTAGTCAGTCAGTCAGCCAGCCAGTTAGTCAGCCAGCCAGCCAGTCACTTAGTCAGCCAGCCAGCCAGTTACTTAGTCAGTCAGTCAGCCAGCCAGCCGGTCACTTAGTCAGTCAGCCAGCCACTTAGTCAGCCGGCCAGTCACTTAGTCACTTAGTCAGTCAGCCAGTTAGTCAGTCAGCCAGTTAGTCAGTCAGCCAGTCAGCCAGCCACTTAGTCAGTCAGTCAGCCAGCCACTTAGTCAGTCAGTCAGCCAGTTAGTCAGTCAGTCAGTCAGTCAGTTAGTCAACCAGCCAGTCACGAGGAGGGTTATGGTAATGTATCAGGTAATTCTCTCTCTCTACCACCAATAAGCTGCTTCTGTGTCGTTGGGACAATCTGCCTACTCAGCAACTTCTGTTCCCATGACACCCACCCCATCTCCTTGTTGCCGGGGAGATCATTCTGTCCCCCTACACACACAGCTATGTCTTACTATACGTGTGAGAACTTTTTAGAGACCAACAATTGATTCCCATTCAAAATCATATTTTCCCTAACCCATAATGCAGTGCCTGACTAGTCACCACTGTCTAGTCCCCAACACCATTCAGTAACAGGCTTGGGCTGTGTTAACTAGTCACCACTGTCTAGTCCCCAACACCATTCAGTAACAGGCTTGGGCTGTGTTAACTAGTCACCACTGTCTAGTCCCCAACACCATTCAGTAACAGGCTTGGGCTGTGTTAACTAGTCACCACTGTCTAGTCCCCAACACCATTCAGTAACAGGCTTGGGCTGTGTTAACTAGTCACCACTGTCTAGTCCCCAACACCATTCAGTAACAGGCTTGGGCTGTGTTAACTAGTCACCACTGTCTAGTCCCCAACACCATTCAGTAACAGGCTTGGGCTGTGTTAACTAGTCACTACTGTCTAGTCCCCAACACCATTCAGTAACAGGCTTGGGCTGTGTTAACTAGTCACCACTGTCTAGTCCCCAACACCATTCAGTAACAGGCTTGGGCTGTGTTAACTAGTCACCACTGTCTAGTCCCCAACACCATTCAGTAACAGGCTTGGGCTGTGTTAACTAGTCACCACTGTCTAGTCCCCAACACCATTCAGTAACAGGCTTGGGCTGTGTTAACTAGTCCCCACTGTCTAGTCCCCAACACCATTCAGTAACAGGCTTGGGCTGTGTTAACTAGTCACCACTGTCTAGTCCCCAACACCATTCAGTAACGGGCTTGGGCTGTATTAACTAGTCACCACTGTCTAGTCCCCAACACCATTCAGTAACGGGCTTGGGCTGTGTTAACTAGTCACCACTGTCTAGTCCCCAACACCATTCAGTAACAGGCTTGGGCTGTGTTAACTAGTCACTACTGTCTAGTCCCCAACACCATTCAGTAACAGGCTTGGGCTGTGTTAACTAGTCACCACTGTCTAGTCCCAAACACCATTCAGTAACAGGCTTGGGCTGTGTTAACTAGTCCCCACTGTCTAGTCCCCAACACCATTCAGTAACAGGCTTGGGCTGTGTTAACTAGTCACCACTGTCTAGTCCCCAACACCATTCAGTAACAGGCTTGGGCTGTGTTAACTAGTCACCACTGTCTAGTCCCCAACACCATTCAGTAACAGGCTTGGGCTGTGTTAACTAGTCACCATTGTCTAGTCCCCAACACAACACCATTCAGTAACAGGCTTGGGCTGTGTTAACTAGTCACCACTGTCTAGTCCCCAACACCATTCAGTAACAGGCTTGGGCTGTGTTAACTAGTCACCACTGTCTAGTCCCCAACACCATTCAGTAACAGGCTTGGGCTGTGTTAACTAGTCACCACTGTCTAGTCCCCAACACCATTCAGTAACAGGCTTGGGCTGTGTTAACTAGTCACTACTGTCTAGTCCCCAACACCATTCAGTAACAGGCTTGGGCTGTGTTAACTAGTCACCACTGTCTAGTCCCAAACACCATTCAGTAACAGGCTTGGGCTGTGTTAACTAGTCCCCACTGTCTAGTCCCCAACACCATTCAGTAACAGGCTTGGGCTGTGTTAACTAGTCACCACTGTCTAGTCCCCAACACCATTCAGTAACAGGCTTGGGCTGTGTTAACTAGTCACCACTGTCTAGTCCCCAACACCATTCAGTAACAGGCTTGGGCTGTGTTAACTAGTCACCACTGTCTAGTCCCCAACACCATTCAGTAACAGGCTTGGGCTGTGTTAACTAGTCACCACTGTCTAGTCCCCAACACCATTCAGTAACAGGCTTGGGCTGTGTTAACTAGTCACCACTGTCTAGTCCCAAACACCATTCAGTAACAGGCTTGGGCTGTGTTAACTAGTCCCCACTGTCTAGTCCCCAACACCATTCAGTAACAGGCTTGGGCTGTGTTAACTAGTCACCACTGTCTAGTCCCCAACACCATTCAGTAACAGGCTTGGGCTGTGTTAACTAGTCACCACTGTCTAGTCCCCAACACCATTCAGTAACAGGCTTGGGCTGTGTTAACTAGTCACCACTGTCTAGTCCCCAACACCATTCAGTAACAGGCTTGGGCTGTGTTAACTAGTCACCACTGTCTAGTCCCCAACACCATTCAGTAACAGGCTTGGGCTGTGTTAACTAGTCACCACTGTCTAGTCCCCAACACAACACCATTCAGTAACAGGCTTGGGCTGTGTTAACTAGTCCCCACTGTCTAGTCCCCAACACCATTCAGTAACAGGCTTGGGCTGTGTTAACTAGTCACCACTGTCTAGTCCCCAACACCATTCAGTAACAGGCTTGGGCTGTGTTAACTAGTCACCACGGTCTAGTCCCCAACACCATTCAGTAACAGGCTTGGGCTGTGTTAACTAGTCACCACTGTCTAGTCCCCAACACCATTCAGTAACAGGCTTGGGCTGTGTTAACTAGTCACCACTGTCTAGTCCCCAACACAACACCATTTAGTAACAGGCTTGGGCTGTGTTAACTAGTCACCACTGTCTAGTCCCCAACACCATTCAGTAACAGGCTTGGGCTGTGTTAACTAGTCACCACTGTCTAGTCCCCAACACCATTCAGTAACAGGCTTGGGCTGTGTTAACTAGTCACCACTATCTAGTCCCCAACACAACACCATTCAGTAACAGGCTTGGGCTGTGTTAACTAGTCACTACTGTCTAGTCCCCAACACCATTCAGTAACAGGCTTGGGCTGTGTTAACTAGTCACCACTGTCTAGTCCCCAACACCATTCAGTAACAGGCTTGGGCTGTGTTAACTAGTCACCACTATCTAGTCCCCAACACAACACCATTCAGTAACAGGCTTGGGCTGTGTTAACTAGTCACTACTGTCTAGTCCCCAACACCATTCAGTAACAGGCTTGGGCTGTGTTAACTAGTCACCACTGTCTAGTCCCAAACACCATTCAGTAACAGGCTTGGGCTGTGTTAACTAGTCCCCACTGTCTAGTCCCCAACACAACACCATTCACTTACCATGACAACACTTCAGGCTCTCTACAGAGAGACAACAGACTACCGAGTCAAGGTGCTCCCTTCCCCTACCACTATCTGTGGTCTGAGGACAGTGAGGGACATTTGGACTAGCTGCTGTGTCTGAGGACAGTGAGGGACGTTTAGACTACCTGCTGTGTCTGTAGTCTGAGGACAGTGAGGGACATTTAGACTAGCTGCTGTGTCTGAGGACAGTGAGGGACGTTTAGACACTGTTAGGCTATATGTGTGAGACTGAGGCTGGCTGGCAGATAATGTGACATTAAGATGTGCTGCCTAATGAGGCTGTGAAGAAAATGGAGTGATCACACATTTATACATGGAACGAGGAGGAGGAATCCACTTAGTATTTGGACATTTTCATCTCCCACCGATGACTTCCCTGAGGATCTCCTCCCCTTCCTCCTCACCTCTCTACCCCTCCTCCTCTCCCTCCCCCTTCCTATACCTCTCTACCCTTCCCCTCACCTCTCTACCCCTCCTCCTCTCGCTCCCCCCACCTCCTCTCCCTCCCCCTTCCTATACCTCTCTACCCTTCCCCCTCACCTCTCTACCCCTCCTCCTCTCGCTCCCCCCACCTCCTCTCCCTCCCCCTTCCTATACCTCTCTACCCTTCCCCCTCACCTCTCTACCCCTCCTCCTCTCGCTCCCCCCCACCTCCTCTCCCTCCCCCTTCCTATACCTCTCTACCCTTCCTCCTCACCTCTCTACACCTCCTCCTCTCGCTTCCCCCACCTCCTCTCCCTCCCCTTCTTATACCTCTCTACCCCTCCTCCTCTCGCTCCCCTCCTCCTCATCTCGCTCCCCTCCTCCTCATCTCCCTCCCCTTCCTCATCACCTCTCTACCCCTCCTCCTCTCCCTCCCCCTTCCTATACCTCTCTACCCTTCCTCATCACCTCTCTACCCCTCCTATACCTCTCTCCCCTTCCTCCTCACCTCTCTACCCCTCCTCCTCTCACTCCCCCCTTCCTCATCTCCCTCCCCTTCCTCATCACCTCTCTACCCCTCCTCCTCTCCTCTCCATGAAGGCCTCCCACCTCCTCCTCTCGCTCCCCCCCTCCTCATCTCCCTCCCCTTCCTCATCACCTCTCTACCCCTCCTCCTCTCCTCTCCACGAAGGCCTCCCCCCTCCTCCTCTCCCCTGGAATAAGGGATGGACTTTGGATCACTGACCTTATCAAGCAGCTAACATTTTGGTCCAGCGCTTTAGAAAGACCCCTCCTCCTTTACTTTTCACTAATAGCTCAGACACACCGGTAGGATTTGTCAAACGTTTGCCTGCCGACAGTACTTAGCACCTCTGAACAGAGTGTAGTCAGTTAATCTCTTTTTGTTTTTTTGTTCACACAGCAAAGACCTTGGACGACGTCAGCCGCTCAGCCTTGTTAAAATACTCCAAACCAGAGGGTGGCAGTAGCGTTGTTTGGCAATGCTTATCCGTGCATATTGCGTATGGTCCAGATTCAAGCTATCAGCGCTAATATTGCTATTTTGTAGAAAGACGTTGTTATTACTCGCCAGTTGGTCACGACTAGATAACTACCGAGCAAGATGATGAATAAAACAATCAAATGCACTCTCCATACTCCCATATTGCCAGTGCCAGCCCATAGCCAAATGTTTAACTATTTAGCTAACGATAGCTAGCACAATATAGCTATCTAGCTAGCTAAGGACACTGCACTAACATCGGCAGCTAACACAGGCAACTTTTTTATGGAAACTAGCTAATCAATTGTGATGTCATTATAATGTCAATACTAGCTACAGTAGTTAGCTATTTTGGAGGAAGTATTTAGTGTTGTGTGCATTGGGTCTGTGCACTTAACTAGCTACCATCCCATAGCCTACATTGCATATGAAGTGTGACTGGCTCATCTATGGATGTACTGAGAAAACAACCTATTTTTACTTTCCTTTTGTGTTGGCTTTGGGCTCTCTGATTGGCTCAAAGTCCAGTTGTTGGACACCTGACGAGTATTACAATTCTACAAGTAGAAACGGAAGGTTGGTCGCTACCGGTTCCGCACGCAGCAAGTACTGCTTCTGTTCTAGCAAGAGAAGGAACGGCCTTCCACTGTGACGAGTACCTAGCAGCAGTCTATCTGTAGCGAGATTCTCTGTGTGTTTCATGCTTCAAGGCCAGAGAGAAAGAGATTCCTTCGCTGCTCTTTCGTCTGCTGCTGCTGTTACTGGCATACACATAAATACACATCACATACTTAACCCTGATGTTAAAGGGATGTCAAATACTAGATGCCCACGAGATGCTTATAAGATATCCCACTATGCCCTCAGACAAACGATCAAACAGATTGAATCCTACTACACCTGCTATGATGTGCGTCGGATGTGGCAGGGCTTGAAAACTATTACGGACTCCAAAGGGAAACCCAGCCGAGAGCTGCCCAGTGACACAAGCCTACCAGACGAGCTAAATGCCTTTCATGCTCGTTTCGAGGCAAACAACACTGAAGCATGCATGAGAGCACCAGCTGTTCCGGAAGACTGCGTGATCACGCTCTCCGTAGCCGATGTGAGCAAGACCTTCAAAACAGGTCATCATTCACAAAGCCGCTCGGCCAGGCGGATTACCAGGACGTGTACTCAAAGCATGTGCGGACCAACTGTCAAGTGTCTTCACTGATATTTTCAACCTCTCCCTGACCGAGTCTGTAACACCTACATGTTTCAAACAGATCACCATAGTCCCTGTGCCCAAGATAGGAAAGGTAACCTGCCTAAGTAGCACGTTGGTAGCCATGAAGTGCTTTGAAAGGCTGGTCATGGCTCACAACACCATCATGCCGGAAACCCTAGACCCACTCCAATTTGCATACCGCCCCAACAGATCCACAGATGACGCAATCTCAATCATAATCCACACTGCCCTTTCCCACCTGGACAAAAGGAACACCTATGTGAGAATGCAGTTCATTGACTACAGCTCAGCGTTCTACACCATAGTACCCTCAAAGTAATCACTAAGCTAAGGACCCTGGGACTAAACACCTCCCACTGCGCAAGACAAAGGAGCTGATCGTGGACTACAGGAAAAGGAGGGCTGAACATTGACATCGACTGGGCTGTAGTGGAGCGGATCCCTATAGCTGTCTCAGAGATAGCTAGGCCCCTCCCTTTAACGCTCTCGGAGATAGCTAGGCTCCTCTATATCCTATATAACTACTGTCTACACACACCATCCTATATAACTACTGTCTATACACACCATCCTATATAACTACTGTCTATACACACCATCCTATATAACTACTGTCTATACACACCATCCTATATAACTACTGTCTATACACACCATCCTATATAACTACTGTCTATACACACCATCCTATATAACTACTGTCTATACACACCATCCTATATAACTACTGTCTATACACACCATCCTATATAACTACTGTCTATACACACCACCCTATATAACTACTGTCCATACTTTCTATACACACCATCCTATATAACTACTGTCTATACACACCATCCTATATAACTACTGTCTATCACACCATCCTATATAACTATTGTCTATACACACCGTCCTATATAACTACTGTCTATACACACCATCCTATATAACTACTGTCTATACACACCATCCTATATAACTACTGTCCATACTGTCTATACACACCATCCTATATAACTACTGTCCATACTTTCTATACACACCATCATATATTTCTATATTTATATTCTGGACTCTGACGTTGCTTGTTCTGATATTTCTTAACTTCTTTATTTTGACTTCTGGATTATGTGAGTTTTGTTTTCTATTGTTAGGTATTATCACTGGACTGTAGGAGGTAGAAACACAAGCATATCACTGCACTGTTGGAGGTAGAAACACAAGCATATCACTGTACTGTAGGAGGTAGAAACACAAGCATATCACTGGACTGTTGGAGGTAGAAACACAAGCATATCACTGGACTGTAGGAGGTAGAAACACAAGCATATCCCTACACTGTTGGAGGTAGAAACACAAGCATATCACTGCACTGTTGGAGGTAGAAACACAAGCATATCACTGTACTGTTGGAGGTAGAAACACAAGCATATCACTGCACTGTTGGAGGTAGAAACACAAGCATATCACTGTACTGTAGGAGGTAGAAACACAAGCAAATCACTGCACTGTTGGAGGTAGAAACACAAGCATATCACTGGACTGTAGGAGGTAGAAACACAAGCATATCACTGTACTGTAGGAGGTAGAAACACAAGCATATCACTGCACTGTTGGAGGTAGAAACACAAGCATATCACTGGACTGTAGGAGGTAGAAACACAAGCATATCACTGCACTGTTGGAGGTAGAAACATAAGCATATCACTGGACTGTAGGAGGTAGAAACACAAGCATATCACTGTACTGTTGGAGGTAGAACCACAAGCATATCACTGTACTGTTGGAGGTAGAACCACAAGCATATCACTGTACTGTAGGAGGTAGAAACACAAGCATATCACTGCACTGATGGAGGTAGAAACACAAGCATATCACTGTACTGTTGGAGGTAGAAACACACGCATATCACTGTACTGTTTGAGGTAGAAACACAAGCATATCACTGTACTGTTGGAGGTAGAAACACAAGCATATCACTGTACTGTTGGAGGTAGAAACACAAGCATATCACTGTACTGTAGGAGGTAGAAACACAAGCATATCACTGCACTGTTGGAGGTAGAAACACAAGCATATCACTGTACTGTTGGAGGTAGAAACACAAACATATCACTGTACTGTAGGAGGTAGAAACACAAGCATATCACTGTACTGTTGGAGGTAGAAAGACAAGCATATCACTGTACTGTAGGAGGTAGAAACACAAGCATATCACTGCACTGTTGGAGGTAGAAACACAAGCATATCACTGTACTGTTGGAGGTAGAAACACAAGCATATCACTGCACTGTTGGAGGTAGAAACACAAGCATATCACTGCACTGTTGGAGGTAGAAACACAAGCATATCACTGGACTGTAGGAGGTAGAAACACAAGCATATCACTGTACTGTTGGAGGTAGAAACACAAGCATATCACTGTACTGTAGGAGGTAGAAACACAAGCATATCACTGTACTGTTGGAGGTAGAAACACAAGCATATCACTGAAATGTAGGAGGTAGAAACACACGCATATCACTGTACTGTTGGAGATAGAAACAAAGCATATCACTGGACTGTAGGAGGTAGAAACACAAGCATATCACTGCACTGTTGGAGGTAGAAACACAAGCATATCACTGCACTGTTGGAGGTAGAAACAAAGCATATCACTGTACTGTTGGAGATAGAAACAAAGCATATCACTGGACTGTAGGAGGTAGAAACACAAGCATATCACTGCACTGTTGGAGGTAGAAACACACGCATATCACTGTACTGTTGGAGGTAGAACCACAAGCATATCACTGTACTGTAGGAGGTAGAAACACAAGCATATCACTGCACTGTTGGAGGTAGAAACACAAGCATATCACTGTACTGTTGGAGGTAGAAACACAAGCATATCACTGTACTGTTGGAGGTAGAAACACAAGCATATCACTGTACTGTTGGAGGTAGAAACACAAGCATATCACTGGACTGTTGGAGGTAGAAACACAAGCATATCACTGTACTGTTGGAGGTAGAAACACAAGCATATCACTGGACTGTTGGAGGTAGAAACACAAGCATATCACTGGACTGTAGGAGGTAGAAACACAAGCATATCACTGTACTGTAGGAGGTAGAAACACAAGCATATAGCTGTATTGTTGGAGGTAGAAACACAAGCATATCACTGTACTGTTGGAGGTAGAAACACAAGCATATCACTGTACTGTTGGAGGTAGAAACACAAGCATATCACTGGACTGTAGGAGGTAGAAACACAAGCATATCCCTACACTGTTGGAGGTAGAAACACAAGCATATCACTGTACTGTTGGAGGTAGAAACACAAGCATATCACTCTACTGTAGGAGGTAGAAACACAAGCATATCCCTACACTGTTGGAGGTAGAAACACAAGCATATCACTGCACTGTTGGAGGTAGAAACACAAGCATATCACTGTACTATTGGAGGTAGAAACACAAGCATATCACTGCACTGTTGAAAGTAGAAACAAAAGCATATCACTGTACTGTAGGAGGTAGAAACACAAGCAAATCACTGCACTGTTGGAGGTAGAAACACAAGCATATCACTGGACTGTAGGAGGTAGAAACACAAGCATATCACTGTACTGTAGGAGGTAGAAACACAAGCATATCACTGCACTGTTGGAGGTAGAAACACAAGCATATCACTGGACTGTAGGAGGTAGAAACACAAGCATATCACTGCACTGTTGGAGGTAGAAACATAAGCATATCACTGGACTGTAGGAGGTAGAAACACAAGCATATCACTGTACTGTTGGAGGTAGAACCACAAGCATATCAGTGTACTGTTGGAGGTAGAACCACAAGCATATCACTGTACTGTAGGAGGTAGAAACACAAGCATATCACTGCACTGATGGAGGTAGAAACACAAGCATATCACTGTACTGTTGGAGGTAGAAACACACGCATATCACTGTACTGTTGGAGGTAGAAACACAAGCATATCACTGTACTGTTGGAGGTAGAAACACAAGCATATCACTGTACTGTTGGAGGTAGAAACACAAGCATATCACTGTACTGTTATAGGTAGAAACACAAGCATATCACTGGACTGTAGGAGGTAGAAACACAAGCATATCACTGCACTGTAGGAGGTAGAAACACAAGCATAACACTGCACTGTTGGAGGTAGAAACACAAGCATATCACTGGACTGTTGGAGGTAGAAACACAAACATATCACTGTACTGTAGGAGGTAGAAACACAAGCATATCACTGTACTGTTGGAGGTAGAAAGACAAGCATATCACTTTACTGTAGGAGGTAGAAACACAAGCATATCACTGCACTGTTGGAGGTAGAAACACAAGCATATCACTGTACTGTTGGAGGTAGAAACACAAGCATATCACTGCACTGTTGGAGGTAGAAACACAAGCATATCACTGCACTGTTGGAGGTAGAAACACAAGCATATCACTGGACTGTAGGAGGTAGAAACACAAGCATATCACTGTACTGTTGGAGGTAGAAACACAAGCATATCACTGTACTGTAGGAGGTAGAAACACAAGCATATCACTGTACTGTTGGAGGTAGAAACACAAGCATATCACTGAAATGTAGGAGGTAGAAACACACGCATATCACTGTACTGTTGGAGATAGAAACAAAGCATATCACTGGACTGTAGGAGGTAGAAACACAAGCATATCACTGCACTGTTGGAGGTAGAAACACAAGCATATCACTGCACTGTTGGAGGTAGAAACAAAGCATATCACTGTACTGTTGGAGATAGAAACAAAGCATATCACTGGACTGTAGGAGGTAGAAACACAAGCATATCACTGCACTGTTGGAGGTAGAAACACACGCATATCACTGTACTGTTGGAGGTAGAACCACAAGCATATCACTGTACTGTAGGAGGTAGAAACACAAGCATATCACTGTACTGTTGGAGGTAGAACCACAAGCATATCACTGTACTGTTGGAGGTAGAACCACAAGCATATCACTGTACTGTAGGAGGTAGAAACACAAGCATATCACTGCACTGATGGAGGTAGAAACACAAGCATATCACTGTACTGTTGGAGGTAGAAACACACGCATATCACTGTACTGTTGGAGGTAGAAACACAAGCATATCACTGTACTGTTGGAGGTAGAAACACAAGCATATCACTGCACTGTTGGAGGTAGAAACACAAGCATATCACTGGACTGTTGGAGGTAGAAACACAAGCATATCACTGGACTGTAGGAGGTAGAAACACAAGCATATCACTGTACTGTTGGAGGTAGAAACACAAGCATATCACTGTACTGTAGGAGGTAGAAACACAAGCATATCACTGTACTGTTGGAGGTAGAAACACAAGCATATCACTGAAATGTAGGAGGTAGAAACACACGCATATCACTGTACTGTTGGAGATAGAAACAAAGCATATCACTGGACTGTAGGAGGTAGAAACACAAGCATATCACTGCACTGTTGGAGGTAGAAACACAAGCATATCACTGCACTGTTGGAGGTAGAAACAAAGCATATCACTGGACTGTAGGAGGTAGAAACACAAGCATATCACTGCACTGTTGGAGGTAGAAACACACGCATATCACTGTACTGTTGGAGGTAGAACCACAAGCATATCACTGTACTGTAGGAGGTAGAAACACAAGCATATCACTGCACTGTTGGAGGTAGAAACACAAGCATATCACTGTACTGTTGGAGGTAGAAACACAAGCATATCACTGTACTGTTGGAGGTAGAAACACAAGCATATCACTGTACTGTAGGAGGTAGAAACACAAGCATATCACTGCACTTTAGGAGGTAGAAACACAAGCATATCACTGTACTGTTATAGGTAGAACCACAAGCATATCACTGTACTGTAGGAGGTAGAAACACAAGCATATCACTGCACTGTTGGAGGTAGAAACACAAGCATATCACTGTACTGTAGGAGGTAGAAACACAAGCATATCACTGTACTGTTGGAGGTAGAAACACAAGCATATCACTGTACTGTTGGAGGTAGAAACACAAGCATATCACTGCACTGTTGGAGGTAGAAACACAAGCATATCACTGTACTGTAGGAGGTAGAAACACAAGCAAATCACTGCACTGTTGGAGGTAGAAACACAAGCATATCACTGGACTGTAGGAGGTAGAAACACAAGCATATCACTGTACTGTAGGAGGTAGAAACACAAGCATATCACTGCACTGTTGGAGGTAGAACCACAAGCATATCACTGGACTGTAGGAGGTAGAAACACAAGCATATCACTGCACTGATGGAGGTAGAAACACAAGCATATCACTGTACTGTTGGAGGTAGAAACACACGCATATCACTGTACTGTTGGAGGTAGAAACACAAGCATATCACTGTACTGTTGGAGGTAGAAACACAAGCATATCACTGTACTGTTGGAGGTAGAAACACAAGCATATCACTGTACTGTTATAGGTAGAAACACAAGCATATCACTGGACTGTAGGAGGTAGAAACACAAGCATATCACTGCACTGTAGGAGGTAGAAACACAAGCATAACACTGCACTGTTGGAGGTAGAAACACAAGCATATCACTGGACTGTTGGAGGTAGAAACACAAACATATCACTGTACTGTAGGAGGTAGAAACACAAGCATATCACTGTACTGTTGGAGGTAGAAAGACAAGCATATCACTTTACTGTAGGAGGTAGAAACACAAGCATATCACTGCACTGTTGGAGGTAGAAACACAAGCATATCACTGTACTGTTGGAGGTAGAAACACAAGCATATCACTGCACTGTTGGAGGTAGAAACACAAGCATATCACTGTACTGTTGGAGGTAGAAACACAAGCATATCACTGTACTGTAGGAGGTAGAAACACAAGCATATCCCTACACTGTTGGAGGTAGAAACACAAGCATATCACTGCACTGTTGGAGGTAGAAACACAAGCATATCACTGTACTGTTGGAGGTAGAAACACAAGCATATCACTGCACTGTTGAAAGTAGAAACAAAAGCATATCACTGTACTGTAGGAGGTAGAAACACAAGCAAATCACTGCACTGTTGGAGGTAGAAACACAAGCATATCACTGGACTGTAGGAGGTAGAAACACAAGCATATCACTGTACTGTAGGAGGTAGAAACACAAGCATATCACTGCACTGTTGGAGGTAGAAACACAAGCATATCACTGGACTGTAGGAGGTAGAAACACAAGCATATCACTGCACTGTTGGAGGTAGAAACATAAGCATATCACTGGACTGTAGGAGGTAGAAACACAAGCATATCACTGTACTGTTGGAGGTAGAACCACAAGCATATCACTGTACTGTTGGAGGTAGAACCACAAGCATATCACTGTACTGTAGGAGGTAGAAACACAAGCATATCACTGCACTGATGGAGGTAGAAACACAAGCATATCACTGTACTGTTGGAGGTAGAAACACACGCATATCACTGTACTGTTGGAGGTAGAAACACAAGCATATCACTGTACTGTTGGAGGTAGAAACACAAGCATATCACTGTACTGTTATAGGTAGAAACACAAGCATATCACTGGACTGTAGGAGGTAGAATCACAAGCATATCACTGCACTGTAGGAGGTAGAAACACAAGCATAACACTGCACTGTTGGAGGTAGAAACACAAGCATATCACTGGACTGTTGGAGGTAGAAACACAAACATATCACTGTACTGTAGGAGGTAGAAACACAAGCATATCACTGTACTGTTGGAGGTAGAAAGACAAGCATATCACTTTACTGTAGGAGGTAGAAACACAAGCATATCACTGCACTGTTGGAGGTAGAAACACAAGCATATCACTGTACTGTTGGAGGTAGAAACACAAGCATATCACTGCACTGTTGGAGGTAGAAACACAAGCATATCACTGTACTGTTGGAGGTAGAAACACAAGCATATCACTGTACTGTTATAGGTAGAAACACAAGCATATCACTGGACTGTAGGAGGTAGAAACACAAGCATATCACTGCACTGTAGGAGGTAGAAACACAAGCATAACACTGCACTGTTGGAGGTAGAAACACAAGCATATCACTGGACTGTTGGAGGTAGAAACACAAACATATCACTGTACTGTAGGAGGTAGAAGCACAAGCATATCACTGTACTGTTGGAGGTAGAAAGACAAGCATATCACTTTACTGTAGGAGGTAGAAACACAAGCATATCACTGCACTGTTGGAGGTAGAAACACAAGCATATCACTGTACTGTTGGAGGTAGAAACACAAGCATATCACTGCACTGTTGGAGGTAGAAACACAAGCATATCACTGTACTGTTGGAGGTAGAAACACAAGCATATCACTGTACTGTTATAGGTAGAAACACAAGCATATCACTGGACTGTAGGAGGTAGAAACACAAGCATATCACTGCACTGTAGGAGGTAGAAACACAAGCATAACACTGCACTGTTGGAGGTAGAAACACAAGCATATCACTGGACTGTTGGAGGTAGAAACACAAACATATCACTGTACTGTAGGAGGTAGAAACACAAGCATATCACTGTACTGTTGGAGGTAGAAAGACAAGCATATCACTTTACTGTAGGAGGTAGAAACACAAGCATATCACTGCACTGTTGGAGGTAGAAACACAAGCATATCACTGTACTGTTGGAGGTAGAAACACAAGCATATCACTGCACTGTTGGAGGTAGAAACACAAGCATATCACTGTACTGTTGGAGGTAGAAACACAAGCATATCACTGTACTGTAGGAGGTAGAAACACAAGCATATCCCTACACTGTTGGAGGTAGAAACACAAGCATATCACTGTACTTTTGGAGGTAGAAACACAAGCATATCACTGCACTGTTGGAGGTAGAAACACAAGCATATCACTGTACTGTTGGAGGTAGAAACACAAGCATATCACTGCATTGTTGAAAGTAGAAACAAAAGCATATCACTGTACTGTAGGAGGTAGAAACACAAGCAAATCACTGCACTGTTGGAGGTAGAAACACAAGCATATCACTGGACTGTAGGAGGTAGAAACACAAGCATATCACTGTACTGTAGGAGGTAGAAACACAAGCATATCACTGCACTGTTGGAGGTAGAAACACAAGCATATCACTGGACTGTAGGAGGTAGAAACACAAGCATATCACTGCACTGTTGGAGGTAGAAACATAAGCATATCACTGGACTGTAGGAGGTAGAAACACAAGCATATCACTGTACTGTTGGAGGTAGAACCACAAGCATATCACTGTACTGTTGGAGGTAGAACCACAAGCATATCACTGTACTGTAGGAGGTAGAAACACAAGCATATCACTGCACTGATGGAGGTAGAAACACAAGCATATCACTGTACTGTTGGAGGTAGAAACACACGCATATCACTGTACTGTTGGAGGTAGAAACACAAGCATATCACTGTACTGTTGGAGGTAGAAACACAAGCATATCACTGTACTGTTGGAGGTAGAAACACAAGCATATCACTGTACTGTTATAGGTAGAAACACAAGCATATCACTGGACTGTAGGAGGTAGAAACACAAGCATATCACTGCACTGTAGGAGGTAGAAACACAAGCATAACACTGCACTGTTGGAGGTAGAAACACAAGCATATCACTGGACTGTTGGAGGTAGAAACACAAACATATCACTGTACTGTAGGAGGTAGAAACACAAGCATATCACTGTACTGTTGGAGGTAGAAAGACAAGCATATCACTTTACTGTAGGAGGTAGAAACACAAGCATATCACTGCACTGTTGGAGGTAGAAACACAAGCATATCACTGTACTGTTGGAGGTAGAAACACAAGCATATCACTGCACTGTTGGAGGTAGAAACACAAGCATATCACTGCACTGTTGGAGGTAGAAACACAAGCATATCACTGGACTGTAGGAGGTAGAAACACAAGCATATCACTGTACTGTTGGAGGTAGAAACACAAGCATATCACTGTACTGTAGGAGGTAGAAACACAAGCATATCACTGTACTGTTGGAGGTAGAAACACAAGCATATCACTGAAATGTAGGAGGTAGAAACACACGCATATCACTGTACTGTTGGAGATAGAAACAAAGCATATCACTGGACTGTAGGAGGTAGAAACACAAGCATATCACTGCACTGTTGGAGGTAGAAACACAAGCATATCACTGCACTGTTGGAGGTAGAAACAAAGCATATCACTGTACTGTTGGAGATAGAAACAAAGCATATCACTGGACTGTAGGAGGTAGAAACACAAGCATATCACTGCACTGTTGGAGGTAGAAACACACGCATATCACTGTACTGTTGGAGGTAGAACCACAAGCATATCACTGTACTGTAGGAGGTAGAAACACAAGCATATCACTGCACTGTTGGAGGTAGAAACACAAGCATATCACTGTACTGTTGGAGGTAGAAACACAAGCATATCACTGTACTGTTGGAGGTAGAAACACAAGCATATCACTGTACTGTAGGAGGTAGAAACACAAGCATATCACTGCACTTTAGGAGGTAGAAACACAAGCATATCACTGTACTGTTATAGGTAGAACCACAAGCATATCACTGTACTGTAGGAGGTAGAAACACAAGCATATCACTGCACTGTTGGAGGTAGAAACACAAGCATATCACTGTACTGTAGGAGGTAGAAACACAAGCATATCACTGTACTGTTGGAGGTAGAAACACAAGCATATCACTGTACTGTTGGAGGTAGAAACACAAGCATATCACTGCACTGTTGGAGGTAGAAACACAAGCATATCACTGTACTGTAGGAGGTAGAAACACAAGCAAATCACTGCACTGTTGGAGGTAGAAACACAAGCATATCACTGGACTGTAGGAGGTAGAAACACAAGCATATCACTGTACTGTAGGAGGTAGAAACACAAGCATATCACTGCACTGTTGGAGGTAGAACCACAAGCATATCACTGGACTGTAGGAGGTAGAAACACAAGCATATCACTGCACTGATGGAGGTAGAAACACAAGCATATCACTGTACTGTTGGAGGTAGAAACACACGCATATCACTGTACTGTTGGAGGTAGAAACACAAGCATATCAC
Organism: Salvelinus fontinalis; assembly: GCF_029448725.1. Taxonomy (NCBI): domain Eukaryota; kingdom Metazoa; phylum Chordata; class Actinopteri; order Salmoniformes; family Salmonidae; genus Salvelinus; species Salvelinus fontinalis. Next base: position 424,441 of record NC_074685.1, on the reverse strand, counting down.
TGTACTGTTGGAGGTAGAAACACAAGCATATCACTGTACTGTTGGAGGTAGAAACACAAGCATATCACTGTACTGTTATAGGTAGAAACACAAGCATATCACTGGACTGTAGGAGGTAGAAACACAAGCATATCACTGCACTGTAGGAGGTAGAAACACAAGCATAACACTGCACTGTTGGAGGTAGAAACACAAGCATATCACTGGACTGTTGGAGGTAGAAACACAAACATATCACTGTACTGTAGGAGGTAGAAACACAAGCATATCACTGTACTGTTGGAGGTAGAAAGACAAGCATATCACTTTACTGTAGGAGGTAGAAACACAAGCATATCACTGCACTGTTGGAGGTAGAAACACAAGCATATCACTGTACTGTTGGAGGTAGAAACACAAGCATATCACTGCACTGTTGGAGGTAGAAACACAAGCATATCACTGCACTGTTGGAGGTAGAAACACAAGCATATCACTTGACTGTAGGAGGTAGAAACACAAGCATATCACTGTACTGTTGGAGGTAGAAACACAAGCATATCACTGTACTGTAGGAGGTAGAAACACAAGCATATCACTGTACTGTTGGAGGTAGAAACACAAGCATATCACTGAAATGTAGGAGGTAGAAACACACGCATATCACTGTACTGTTGGAGATAGAAACAAAGCATATCACTGGACTTTAGGAGGTAGAAACACAAGCATATCACTGCACTGTTGGAGGTAGAAACACAAGCATATCACTGCACTGTTGGAGGTAGAAACAAAGCATATCACTGTACTGTTGGAGATAGAAACAAAGCATATCACTGGACTGTAGGAGGTAGAAACACAAGCATATCACTGCACTGTTGGAGGTAGAAACACACGCATATCACTGTACTGTTGGAGGTAGAACCACAAGCATATCACTGTACTGTAGGAGGTAGAAACACAAGCATATCACTGCACTGTTGGAGGTAGAAACACAAGCATATCACTGTACTGTTGGAGGTAGAAACACAAGCATATCACTGTACTGTTGGAGGTAGAAACACAAGCATATCACTGTACTGTTGGAGGTAGAAACACAAGCATATCACTGGACTGTTGGAGGTAGAAACACAAGCATATCACTGTACTGTTGGAGGTAGAAACACAAGCATATCACTGTACTGTTGGAGGTAGAAACACAAGCATATCACTGCACTGTTTGAGGTAGAAACACAAGCATATCACTGTACTGTAGGAGGTAGAAACACAAGCATATCACTGTACTGTTGGAGGTAGAAACACAAGCATATCACTGCACTGATGGAGGGTAGAAACACAAGCATATCACTGAACTGTTGGTGGTAGAAACACAAGCATATCACTGCACTGTAGGAGGTAGAAACACAAGCATATCACTGCACTTTAGGAGGTAGAAACACAAGCATATCACTGCACTGTTATAGGTAGAACCACAAGCATATCACTGTACTGTAGGAGGTAGAAACACAAGCATATCACTGCACTGTTGGAGGTAGAAACACAAGCATATCACTGTACTGTAGGAGGTAGAAACACAAGCATATCACTGTACTGTTGGAGGTAGAAACACAAGCATATCACTGTACTGTAGGAGGTAGAAACACAAGCATATCACTGCACTGTTGGAGGTAGAAACACAAGCATATCACTGTACTGTTGGAGGTAGAAACACAAGCATATCACTGCACTGTTGGAGGTAGAAACACAAGCATATCACTGTACTTTTGGAGGTAGAAACACAAGCATATCACTGTACTGTTGGAGGGAGAAACACAAGCATATCACTGGACTGTAGGAGGTAGAAACACAAGCATATCACTGCACTGTTGGAGGTAGAAACACAAGCATATCACTGTACTGTTGGAGGTAGAAACACAAGCATATCACTGTACTGTAGGAGGTAGAAACACAAGCATATCACTGCAATGTAGGAGGTAGAAACACACACATATCACTGTACTGTTGGAGATAGAAACAAAGCATATCACTGGACTGTAGGAGGTAGAAACACAAGCATATCACTGCACTGTTGGAGGTAGAAACACAAGCATATCACTGTACTGTTGGAGGTAGAAACACAAGCATATCACTGTACTGTTGGAGGTAGAACCACAAGCATATCACTGTACTGTTGGAGGTAGAAACACAAGCATATCACTGTACTGTTGGAGGTAGAAACACAAGCATATCACTGGACTGTTGGAGGTAGAAACACAAGCATATCACTGCACTGTTGGAGGTAGAAACAAGCATATCACTGCACTGTTGGAGGTAGAAACAAAGCATATCACTGTACTGTTGGAGATTGAAACAAAGCATATCACTGGACTGTAGGAGGTAGAAACACAAGCATATCACTGCACTGTTGGAGGTAGAAACACAAGCATATCACTGTACTGTTGGAGGTAGAAACACAAGCATGTCACTGCACTGTTGGAGGTAGAAACACAAGCATATCACTGCACTGATGGAGGGTAGAAACACAAGCATATCACTGTACTGTTGGAGATAGAAACAAAGCATATCACTGGACTGTAGGAGGTAGAAACACAAGCATATCACTGTACTGTTGGAGATAGAAACAAAGCATATCACTGGACTGTAGGAGGTAGAAACACAAGCATATCACTGCACTGTTGGAGGTAGAAACACACGCATATCACTGTACTGTTGGAGATAGAAACAAAGCATATCACTGGACTGTAGGAGGTAGAAACACAAGCATATCACTGCACTGTTGGAGGTAGAAACACAAGCATATCACTGCACTGTTGGAGGGAGAAACACAAGCATATCACTGTACTGTAGGAGATAGAAACAAAGCATATCACTGGACTGTAGGAGGTAGAAACACAAGCATATCACTGTACTGTAGGAGGTAGAAACACAAGCATATCACTGGACTGTTGGAGATAGAAACAAAGCATATCACTGGACTGTAGGAGGTAGAAACACAAGCATATCACTGCACTGTTGGAGGTAGAAACACAAGCATATCACTGTACTGTTGGAGGTAGAAACACAAGCATATCACTGCACTGTTGGAGGTAGAAACACAAGCATATCACTGCACTGTTGGAGGTAGAAACACAAGCATATCACTGCACTGTTGGAGGTAGAAACACAAGCATATCACTGGACTGTAGGAGGTAGAAACACAAGCATATCACTGTACTGTTGGAGATAGAAACAAAGCATATCACTGCACTGTTGGAGGTAGAAACACAAGCATATCACTGCACTGTTGGAGGGAGAAACACAAGCATATCACTGTACTGTAGGAGGTAGAAACACAAGCATATCACTGCACTGTTGGAGGTAGAAACACAAGCATATCACTGCACTGTTGGAGGGAGAAACACAAGCATATCACTGTACTGTAGGAGGGAGAAACACAAGCATATCACTGTATTGTTGGAGATAGAAACAAAGCATATCACTGCACTGTTGGAGGTAGAAACACAAGCATATCACTGCACTGTTGGAAGGAGAAACACAAGCATATCACTGGACTGTAGGAGATAGAAACAAAGCATATCACTGCACTGTTGGAGGTAGAAACACAAGCATATCACTGCACTGTTGGAGGGAGAAACACAAGCATATCACTGGACTGTAGGAGGTAGAAACACAAGCATATCACTGTACTGTAGGAGATAGAAACAAAGCATATCACTGCACTGTTGGAGGTAGAAACACAAGCATATCCCTACACTGATGGAGGGTAGAAACACAAGCATATCACTGTACTGTTTCCTCTCCTGTTCTCATCACCCCTCTGTTTCCTCTCCTCATCTCATCACCCTTCTGTTTCCTGTTCTCATCACCCCTCTGTTTCCTCTCCTGTTCTCATCACCCCTCGGTTTCCTTTCCTGTTCTCATCACCCCTCTGTTTCCTCTCCTCATCTCATCACCCCTCTGTTTCCTCTCCTGTTCTCATCACCCCTCTGTTTCCTCTCCTGTTCTCATCACCCCTCTGTTTCCTCTCCTCATCTCATCACCCCTCTGTTTCCTCTCCTGTTCTCATCACCCCTCTGTTTCCTCTCCTGTTCTCATCACCCCTCGGTTTCTTTTCCTGTTCTCATCACCCCTCTGTTTCCTCTCCTGTTCTCATCACCCCTCGGTTTCCTTTCCTGTTCTCATCACCCCTCTGTTTCCTCTCCTCATCTCATCACCTCTGTTTCCTCTCCTCCTCTCCTCATCTCATCACCTGTTTCCTCTCCTCCTCTCCTCATCTCATCACCTGTCTGTTGTGTTTGCAGCTGTTCTGGGAGAAGCGGTTGAAAGGCCTGAGGGCGTCAGACAGCACAGAAGAGGTCCTCAGGACCATGGAGCTTCCCAAGGGTTTAACAAGTAGGAGCTTGTTAGTCTCTCTGTTTATGTCTCTGATGTTAATAATAGGCCATCGTTCATGTTATAGTTCTATATAACCGTATTATCTTACAATTATAAATGGTATTTGATCTATTATTAGTTATATCTAATCAAATACACTGTACTGTGAGATCAAACACTTCAAAGTAAAACAATGAGGTATGTGAGTCTGACCAGAAGGGGTTGATGGGACAGACTATGGTGATGACCGTGTTGTCCTCTACCAGGTTTGGGTCCAGACACGTCAGACGAGACGCTCCTCTCGGCTATCTCCAGCGCCCTCCACATGAGCTCCTCCCCCATCACGGGTCAGATGACCTCGGCGGCAGAGAAGAACCCAGCTATCTGGCTCAACACGTCACAGCCCCTCTGTAAAGCCTTCATAGTCACGGACCAGGACATCAGGTAAGACGTGTTGTCTTTGTGAGCGTGTCTGTCTGTGTCACCGACCAGGATACACAGTTAAATGTGAGCGTGTCTGTCTGTGTCACCGACCAGGATACACAGTTAAACGTGAGCGTGTCTGTCTGTGTCACCGACCAGGATACACAGTTAAACGTGAGTGTGAGAGAGAGACTCACTCACTCACTCACTCACTCACTCACTCACTCACTCACTCACTCACTCTCACACACAGCAGGTAGATGTACTGCATGTCAATGTGTTCTCAAGTCGCTCAACGAAGTGATGCTACCTGGGTACTTCCTTCCCAGGCAGTAGTATTTCCCAGGCTGTAGTATTTCCCAGGCAGTAGTATTTCCCAGGCAGTAGTATTTCCCAGGCAGTACTATTTCCCAGGCAGTACTATTTCCCAGGCTGTACTATTTCCCAGGCTGTACTATTTCCCAGGCTGTACTATTTCCCAGGCTGTTTTCCCAGGCTGTACTATTTCCCAGGCTGTACTATTTCCCAGGCTGTACTATTTCCCAGGCTGTACTATTTCCCAGGCAGTACTATTTCCCAGGCAGTACTATTTCCTAGGCAGTACTATTTACCAGGCAGTACTATTTCCCAGGCAGTATTCTTTCCCATTTCTACTGTGGACCAGTATTGTTATGCTTCTCACCATGTGTCCATACATAACTGTGCACTAGAGGTCTTCACCTGTCCAGAAAGTTGGACCTGTTCCAAGACCGAAACAGACCCGAGGACTGTCCGACCCGTTCCGAAAAGACCGAAACAGACCCAAGGACTGTCAGACCCGTTCCGAAAAGACCGAAACAGACCCAAGGACTGTCAGACCCGTTCCGAAAAGACCCAAACAGGCCCGAGGACCTTCAGACCCGTTCTAAAAAGACCCAAACAGGCCCGAGGACCTTCAGACCCGTTCTGAAAAGACCCAAACAGGCCCGAGGACCTTCAGACCCGTTCTGAAAAGACCCAAACAGGCCCGAGGACCTTCAGACCCGTTCTGAAAAGACCCAAACAGGCCCGAGGACCTTCAGACCCGTTCTGAAAAGACCCAAACAGGCCCGAGGACCTTCAGACCCGTTCTGAAAAGACCGAAACAGACTCGAGGACTGTCAGACCCGTTCTGAAAAGACCCAAACAGGCCCGAGAGAGAGAGAAAGAAACCTCCAGCCAGTACCATCAATAAGTGAGCGATATTGGCTGAATGATCCACAGTTACGTGTCCTTAAACTGCCTGTAACAAATTACAACAATAACTATTTGTTGTGTTTTGATGTGTAGCATATTCAAAACTTTATAACCTATTTATTTTATGTCTTTTTACTTTACTAATACAATAATTGTCCACCTCGTGGTTCAGCTGTTGGAGAGGCGGGTGTTTAATACATCAGGACATAGCATGCATTCAGCCTGGAGGCCTAGGAGTCCACTGATATAGGATGTAATACATATACAGGAAGAGAGGAGACGTGTTTTTTATCCTGGTCAGATGGCTACTACTACTACTACTATATATAAAGGAAGAGAGGAGACGTGTTTTTTATCCTGGTCAGATGGCTACTACTACTACTACTACTACTACTACTACTACTACTACTATATATAAAGGATAAGAGGAGACATGTTCTTTATCCTGGTCAGATGGCTACTACTACTACTACTACTACTACTACTACTACTACTACTACTACTACTATATATAAAGGATAAGAGGAGACATGTTCTTTATCCTGGTCAGATGGCTACTACTACTACTACTACTACTACTACTACTACTACTACTATTACTACTATTATTATTATTATTATATAAAGGAAGAGAGGAGACATGTTCTTTATCCTGGTCAGATGACTACTACTACTATGTATGCTACATAGTCCACTACTCCCTCTATGTTACATAGTGCACTACTCCCTGTATGTTACATAGTGCACTACTCCCTGTATGTTACATAGTGCACTACTCCCTACATAGTGCACTACTCCCTGTATGTTACATAGTGCACTACTCCCTACATAGTGCACTAGTCCCTCTATGTTACATAGTGCACTACTCCCTCTATGTTACATAGTGCACTACTCCCTCTATGTTACATAGTGCACTACTCCCTACATAGTGCACTACTCCCTACATAGTGCACTACTCCCTACATAGTGCACTACTCCCTCTATGTTACATAGTGCACTAGTCCCTCTATGTTACATAGTGCACTACTCCCTCTATGTTACATAGTGCACTACTCCCTCTATGTTACATAGTGCACTAGTCCCTCTATGTTACATAGTGCACTACTCCCTACATAGTGCACTAGTCCCTCTATGTTACATAGTGCACTACTCCCTCTATGTTACATAGTGCACTACTCCCTCTATGTTACATAGTGCACTAGTCCCTCTATGTTACATAGTGCACTAGTCCCTCTATGCTACATAGTGCACTAGTCCCTCTATGTTACATAGTGCACTACTCCCTCAGTGTTAATCTGCTAAATTGTAATTACTTCGCTACTATGGCCTATTTACTGCCTTACCTCCTCACGCCATTTGCTCACACTGTATATAGACGTTCTATTTTTCCGATTGTGTTACTGACTGTACGTTTGTTTATTCCATGTGTAACTCTGTGTTGTTGTATGTGTCGAACTGCTTTCCTTTATCTTGACCAGGTCGCAGTTGTAAATGAGAACTTGTTCTCAACTAGCCGACCTGGTTAAATAAAGGTGAAATAAAAACAAACAAAAAATACAAATATGCCAATGAGAACTCTTGAGAGCGCAGTCTTCAGTTCAGCCTCTAGGTGGCACTGTACACACATGCATGGCACACTGAAGGCCGAACCATCTGACGTGTGTGTGTGTGTGTGTGTGTGTCATCCCCTCTCTCTCTCTCTCTCTCTCTCTCTCTCTCTCTCTCTCTCTCTCTCTCTCTCTCTCTCTCCTCTCTCTCTCTCTCTCTCCTCTCTCTCCTCTCTCTCTCTCTCTCTCCTCTCTCTCCTCTCTCTCTCTCTCTCTCTCTCTCTCTCTCTCTCTCCTCCTCTCTCTCCTCTCTCTCTCTCTCTCTCTCTCTCTCTCTCTCTCTCCTCTCTCTCTCTCCTCTCTCCTCTCTCCTCTCTCCTCTCTCCTCTGCCTGTCCCAGTGCATTCAGGCTTATCAACTGGGAAATGCATTAAAGCTCAGATGACAAGCTCTCTCTGGGTTATGAGAGGAGTGGAATGGATCACTTCCTCTGCTTTTCTCCTCCCTCGTCCCTCTTGTCACCACATAGAATGACAAAAGACACAGCATCCCACAGAACAGGACTGTGACATCACCACGTAGAATGACAAAAGACACAGCATCCCACAGAACAGGACTGTGACATCACCACGTAGAATGACAAAAGACACAGCATCCCACAGAACAGGACTGTGACATCACCACGTAGAATGACAAAAGACACAGCATCCCACAGAACAGGACTGTGACATCACCACGTAGAATGACAAAAGACACAGCATCCCACAGAACAGGACTGTGACATCACCACGTAGAATGACAAAAGACACAGCATCCCACAGAACAGGACTGTGACATCACCACGTAGATTCCATCTTTCGCTGTGAGGAGAGATAGGATTTGATTCACCCCCCCCTGCGTTCTAATCCAGTAAAATTAACATAATCCCATTATTAGATCTGATTGATTTCGTTTCGTTATCTGATTATAAAAAACAATAGCAGCAGGATAATTGACATTTGTTGGGGTACTTTTATCTGAGGGTGGAGTGGGGTCATGCAGTCATTACATCGCTAACCCAGTCCTCTCTCTGTGTTCATCCCTAACCCAGTCCTCATCCCTAACCCAGTCCTCTCTTTGTTCATCCCTAACCCAGTCCTCTCTTTGTTCATCCCTAACCCAGTCCTCTCTCTGTTCATCCCTAACCCAGTCCTCTCTCTGTTCATCCCTAACCCAGTCCTCTCTCTGTGTTCATCCCTAACCCCGTCCTCATCCCTAACCCAGTCCTCATCCCTAACCCAGTCCTCTCTTTGTTCATCCCTAACCCAGTCCTCTCTCTGTTCATCCCTAACCCAGTCCTCTCTCTGTGTTCATCCCTAACCCCGTCCTCATCCCTAACCCCGTCCTCATCCCTAACCCAGTCCTCTGTTCATCCCTAACCCAGTCCTCTCTCCGTTCATCCCTAACCCAGTCCTCTCTTTGTTCATCCCTAACCCAGTCCTCTGTTCATCCCTAACCCAGTCCTCTCTCTGTTCATCCCTAACCCAGTCCTCTCTCTGTGTTCATCCCTAACCCCGTCCTCATCCCTAACCCAGTCCTCATCCCTAACCCAGTCCTCTGTTCATCCCTAACCCAGTCCTCTCTCTGTTCATCCCTAACCCAGTCCTCTCTTTGTTCATCCCTAACCCAGTCCTCTGTTCATCCCTAACCCAGTCCTCTCTTTGTTCATCCCTAACCCAGTCCTCTCTCTTTGTTCATCTCTAACCCAGTCCTCTCTCTGTTCATCCCTAACCCAGTCCTCTCTCTGTTCATCCCTAACCCAGTCCTCTGTTCATCCCTAACCAAGTCCTCTCTTTGTTCATCACTAACCCAGTCCTCTCTCTGTTCATCCCTAACCCAGTCCTCTCTCTGTTCATCCCTAACCCAGTCCTCTGTTCATCCCTAACCCAGTCCTCTCTCTGTTCATCCCTAACCCAGTCCTCTCTCTGTTCATCCCTAACCCAGTCCTCTCTTTGTTCATCCCTAACCCAGTCCTCATTCTGTTCATCCCTAACCCAGTCCTCTGTTCATCCCTAACCCAGTCCTCTGTTCATCCCTAACCCAGTCCTCTCTCTGTTCATCCCTAACCCAGTCCTCTCTTTGTTCATCCCTAACCCAGTCCTCTCTTTGTTCATCCCTAACCCAGTCCTCTCTTTGTTCATCCCTAACCCAGTCCTCTCTCTGTTCATCCCTAACCCAGTCCTCTCTCTGTTCATCCCTAACCCAGTCCTCTCTTTGTTCATCCCTAACCCAGTCCTCTCTTTGTTCATCCCTAAACCAGTCCTCTCTTTGTTCATCCCTAACCCAGTCCTCTCTTTGTTCATCCCTAACCCAGTCCTCTGTTCATCCCTAACCCAGTCCTCTGTTCATCCCTAACCCAGTCCTCTCTCTGTTCATCCCTAACCCAGTCCTCATCCCTAACCCAGTCCTCTCTCTCTGTTCATCCCTAACCCAGTCCTCATCCCTAACCCAGTCCTCTCTCTGTGTTCATCCCTAACCCAGTCCTCATCCCTAACCCAGTCCTCTCTCTGTTCATCCCTAACCCAGTCCTCTCTCTGTTCATCACTAACCCAGTCCTCTCTCTCTGTTCATCCCTAACTCAGTCCTCTCTTTGTTCATCCCTAACCCAGTCCTCTCTTTGTTCATCCCTAACCCAGTCCTCTCTCTGTTCATCCCTAACCCAGTCCTATCTCTGTTCATCCCTAACCCAGTCCTCTCTTTGTTCATCCCTAACCCAGTCCTCTCTTTGTTCATCCCTAACCCAGTCCTCTCTTTGTTCATCCCTAACCCAGTCCTCTCTTTGTTCATCCCTAACCCAGTCCTTTCCTTGTTCATCCCTAACCCAGTCCTCATCCCTAACCCAGTCCTCTCTTTGTTCATCTCTAACCCAGTCCTCTCTCTCTGTTCATCCCTAACCCAGTCCTCTCTTTGTTCATCCCTAACCCAGTCCTCTCTCTGTTCATCCCTAACCCAGTCCTCTCTCTGTTCATCCCTAACCCAGTTCTCATCCCTAACCCAGTCCTCATCCCTAACCCAGTTCTCTCTCTGTTCATCCCTAACCCAGTCCTCTCTATGAGTTCATCCCTAACCCAGTCCTCATCCCTAACTCAGTCCTCATCCCTAACCCAGTCCTCATCCCTAACCCAGTCCTCATCCCTAACCCAGTTCTCTCTCTGTTCATCCCTAACCCAGTCCTCGCCCTGTGTGTTCATCCCTAACCCAGTCCTCATCCCTAACTCAGTCCTCATCCCTAACCCAGTCCTCATCCCTAACCCAGTCCTCATCCCTAACCCAGTCCTCTCTCTGTTCATCCCTAACCCAGTCCTCTCTCTGTTCATCCCTAACCCAGTCCTCTCTCTGTTCATCCCTAACCCAGTCCTCGCCCTGTGTGTTCATCCCTAACCCAGTCCTCTCTCTCTGTTCATCCCTAACCCAGTCCTCTCTCTGTTCATCCCTAACCCAGTCCTCTCTGTTAATCCCTAACCCAGTCCTCGCTCGGTGTGTTCATCCCTAACCCAGTCCTCATCCCTAACCCAGTCCTCTCTCTCTGTTCATCCCTAACCCAGTCCTCTCTTTGTTCATCCCTAACCCAGTCCTCATCCCTAACCCAGTCCTCTCTTTGTTCATCCCTAACCCAGTCCTCTCTTTGTTCATCCCTAACCCAGTCCTCTGTTCATCCCTAACCCAGTCCTCTGTTCATCCCTAACCCAGTCCTCTCTTTGTTCATCCCTAACCCAGTCCTCTCTCTCTGTTCATCCCTAACCCAGTCCTCTCTCTCTGTTCATCCCTAACCCAGTCCTCTCTCTCTGTTCATCCCTAACCCAGTCCTCTCTCTCTGTTCATCCCTAACCCAGTCCTCTCTCTCTGTTCATCCCTAACCCAGTCCTCTCTCTCTGTTCATCCCTAACCCAGTCCTCTCTCTCTGTTCATCCCTAACCCAGTCCTCTCTCTCTGTTCATCCCTAACCCAGTCCTCTCTCTCTGTTCATCCCTAACCCAGTCCTCTCTCTCTGTTCATCCCTAACCCAGTCCTCGCCCTGTGTGTTCATCCCTAACCCAGTCCTCTCTTTGTTCATCCCTAACCCAGTCCTCTCTCTGTTCATCCCTAACCCAGTCCTCTCTGTGTTCATCCCTAACCCAGTCCTCTCTCTTTGTTCATCCCCAACCCAGTCCTCGCTCGGTGTGTTCATCCCTAACGCAGTCCTCTCTCTCTGTTCATCCCTAACCCAGTCCTCATCCCTAACCCAGTCCTCTCTCTCTGTAAATCCCTAACCCAGTCCTCGCTTGGTGTGTTCATCCCTAACCCAGTCCTCTCTCTCTGTTCATCCCTAACCCAGTCCTCTCTTTGTTCATCCCTAACCCAGTCCTCTCTCTTTGTTCATCCCTAACCCAGTCCTCTGTTCATCCCTAACCCAGTCCTCTCTCTCTGTTCATCCCTAACCCAGTCCTCATCCCTAACCCAGTCCTCTCTCTGTGTTCATCCCTAACCCAGTCCTCATCCCTAACCCAGTCCTCTCTCTGTTCATCCCTAACCCAGTCCTCTCTCTGTTCATCACTAACCCAGTCCTCTCTCTCTGTTCATCCCTAACTCAGTCCTCTCTTTGTTCATCCCTAACCCAGTCCTCTCTTTGTTCATCCCTAACCCAGTCCTCTCTCTGTTCATCCCTAACCCAGTCCTATCTCTGTTCATCCCTAACCCAGTCCTCTCTTTGTTCATCCCTAACCCAGTCCTCTCTTTGTTCATCCCTAACCCAGTCCTCTCTTTGTTCATCCCTAACCCAGTCCTCTCTTTGTTCATCCCTAACCCAGTCCTTTCCTTGTTCATCCCTAACCCAGTCCTCATCCCTAACCCAGTCCTCTCTTTGTTCATCTCTAACCCAGTCCTCTCTCTCTGTTCATCCCTAACCCAGTCCTCTCTTTGTTCATCCCTAACCCAGTCCTCTCTCTGTTCATCCCTAACCCAGTCCTCTCTCTGTTCATCCCTAACCCAGTTCTCATCCCTAACCCAGTCCTCATCCCTAACCCAGTTCTCTCTCTGTTCATCCCTAACCCAGTCCTCTCTATGAGTTCATCCCTAACCCAGTCCTCATCCCTAACTCAGTCCTCATCCCTAACCCAGTCCTCATCCCTAACCCAGTCCTCATCCCTAACCCAGTTCTCTCTCTGTTCATCCCTAACCCAGTCCTCGCCCTGTGTGTTCATCCCTAACCCAGTCCTCATCCCTAACTCAGTCCTCATCCCTAACCCAGTCCTCATCCCTAACCCAGTCCTCATCCCTAACCCAGTCCTCTCTCTCTTCATCCCTAACCCAGTCCTCTCTCTGTTCATCCCTAACCCAGTCCTCTCTCTGTTCATCCCTAACCCAGTCCTCGCCCTGTGTGTTCATCCCTAACCCAGTCCTCTCTCTCTGTTCATCCCTAACCCAGTCCTCTCTCTGTTCATCCCTAACCCAGTCCTCTCTGTTAATCCCTAACCCAGTCCTCGCTCGGTGTGTTCATCCCTAACCCAGTCCTCATCCCTAACCCAGTCCTCTCTCTCTGTTCATCCCTAACCCAGTCCTCTCTTTGTTCATCCCTAACCCAGTCCTCATCCCTAACCCAGTCCTCTCTTTGTTCATCCCTAACCCAGTCCTCTCTTTGTTCATCCCTAACCCAGTCCTCTGTTCATCCCTAACCCAGTCCTCTGTTCATCCCTAACCCAGTCCTCTCTTTGTTCATCCCTAACCCAGTCCTCTCTCTCTGTTCATCCCTAACCCAGTCCTCTCTCTCTGTTCATCCCTAACCCAGTCCTCTCTCTCTGTTCATCCCTAACCCAGTCCTCTCTCTCTGTTCATCCCTAACCCAGTCCTCTCTCTCTGTTCATCCCTAACCCAGTCCTCTCTCTCTGTTCATCCCTAACCCAGTCCTCTCTCTCTGTTCATCCCTAACCCAGTCCTCTCTCTCTGTTCATCCCTAACCCAGTCCTCTCTCTCTGTTCATCCCTAACCCAGTCCTCTCTTTGTTCATCCCTAACCCAGTCCTCTCTCTGTTCATCCCTAACCCAGTCCTCTCTGTGTTCATCCCTAACCCAGTCCTCTCTCTTTGTTCATCCCTAACCCAGTCCTCTCTCTGTTCATCCCTAACCCAGTCCTCTCTGTGTTCATCCCTAACCCAGTCCTCATCCCTAACCCAGTCCTCTCTCTCTGTAAATCCCTAACCCAGTCCTCGCTTGGTGTGTTCATCCCTAACCCAGTCCTCTCTCTCTGTTCATCCCTAACCCAGTCCTCTCTTTGTTCATCCCTAACCCAGTCCTCTCTCTTTGTTCATCCCTAACCCAGTCCTCTGTTCATCTTTAACCCAGTCCTCATCCCTAACCCAGTCCTCTCTTTGTTCATCCCTAACCCAGTCCTCTCTTTGTTCATCCCTAACCCAGTCCTCTCTCTGTTCATCCCTAACCCAGTCCTCTCTCTGTTCATCCCTAACCCAGTCCTCTCTCTGTTCATCCCTAACCCAGTCCTCTCTCTGTGTTCATCCCTAACCCCGTCCTCATCCCTAACCCAGTCCTCATCCCTAACCCAGTCCTCTCTTTGTTCATCCCTAACCCAGTCCTCTCTCTGTTCATCCCTAACCCAGTCCTCTCTCTGTGTTCATCCCTAACCCCGTCCTCATCCCTAACCCCGTCCTCATCCCTAACCCAGTCCTCTGTTCATCCCTAACCCAGTCCTCTCTCCGTTCATCCCTAACCCAGTCCTCTCTTTGTTCATCCCTAACCCAGTCCTCTGTTCATCCCTAACCCAGTCCTCTCTCTGTTCATCCCTAACCCAGTCCTCTCTCTGTGTTCATCCCTAACCCCGTCCTCATCCCTAACCCAGTCCTCATCCCTAACCCAGTCCTCTGTTCATCCCTAACCCAGTCCTCTCTCTGTTCATCCCTAACCCAGTCCTCTCTTTGTTCATCCCTAACCCAGTCCTCTGTTCATCCCTAACCCAGTCCTCTCTTTGTTCATCCCTAACCCAGTCCTCTCTCTTTGTTCATCTCTAACCCAGTCCTCTCTCTGTTCATCCCTAACCCAGTCCTCTCTCTGTTCATCCCTAACCCAGTCCTCTGTTCATCCCTAACCAAGTCCTCTCTTTGTTCATCACTAACCCAGTCCTCTCTCTGTTCATCCCTAACCCAGTCCTCTCTCTGTTCATCCCTAACCCAGTCCTCTGTTCATCCCTAACCCAGTCCTCTCTCTGTTCATCCCTAACCCAGTCCTCTCTCTGTTCATCCCTAACCCAGTCCTCTCTTTGTTCATCCCTAACCCAGTCCTCATTCTGTTCATCCCTAACCCAGTCCTCTGTTCATCCCTAACCCAGTCCTCTCTCTGTTCATCCCTAACCCAGTCCTCTCTCTGTTCATCCCTAACCCAGTCCTCTCTTTGTTCATCCCTAACCCAGTCCTCTCTTTGTTCATCCCTAACCCAGTCCTCTCTTTGTTCATCCCTAACCCAGTCCTCTCTCTGTTCATCCCTAACCCAGTCCTCTCTCTGTTCATCCCTAACCCAGTCCTCTCTTTGTTCATCCCTAACCCAGTCCTCTCTTTGTTCATCCCTAAACCAGTCCTCTCTTTGTTCATCCCTAACCCAGTCCTCTCTTTGTTCATCCCTAACCCAGTCCTCTGTTCATCCCTAACCCAGTCCTCTGTTCATCCCTAACCCAGTCCTCTCTCTGTTCATCCCTAACCCAGTCCTCATCCCTAACCCAGTCCTCTCTCTCTGTTCATCCCTAACCCAGTCCTCATCCCTAACCCAGTCCTCTCTCTGTGTTCATCCCTAACCCAGTCCTCATCCCTAACCCAGTCCTCTCTCTGTTCATCCCTAACCCAGTCCTCTCTCTGTTCATCACTAACCCAGTCCTCTCTCTCTGTTCATCCCTAACTCAGTCCTCTCTTTGTTCATCCCTAACCCAGTCCTCTCTTTGTTCATCCCTAACCCAGTCCTCTCTCTGTTCATCCCTAACCCAGTCCTATCTCTGTTCATCCCTAACCCAGTCCTCTCTTTGTTCATCCCTAACCCAGTCCTCTCTTTGTTCATCCCTAACCCAGTCCTCTCTTTGTTCATCCCTAACCCAGTCCTCTCTTTGTTCATCCCTAACCCAGTCCTTTCCTTGTTCATCCCTAACCCAGTCCTCATCCCTAACCCAGTCCTCTCTTTGTTCATCTCTAACCCAGTCCTCTCTCTCTGTTCATCCCTAACCCAGTCCTCTCTTTGTTCATCCCTAACCCAGTCCTCTCTCTGTTCATCCCTAACCCAGTCCTCTCTCTGTTCATCCCTAACCCAGTTCTCATCCCTAACCCAGTCCTCATCCCTAACCCAGTTCTCTCTCTGTTCATCCCTAACCCAGTCCTCTCTATGAGTTCATCCCTAACCCAGTCCTCATCCCTAACTCAGTCCTCATCCCTAACCCAGTCCTCATCCCTAACCCAGTCCTCATCCCTAACCCAGTTCTCTCTCTGTTCATCCCTAACCCAGTCCTCGCCCTGTGTGTTCATCCCTAACCCAGTCCTCATCCCTAACTCAGTCCTCATCCCTAACCCAGTCCTCATCCCTAACCCAGTCCTCATCCCTAACCCAGTCCTCTCTCTGTTCATCCCTAACCCAGTCCTCTCTCTGTTCATCCCTAACCCAGTCCTCTCTCTGTTCATCCCTAACCCAGTCCTCGCCCTGTGTGTTCATCCCTAACCCAGTCCTCTCTCTCTGTTCATCCCTAACCCAGTCCTCTCTCTGTTCATCCCTAACCCAGTCCTCTCTGTTAATCCCTAACCCAGTCCTCGCTCGGTGTGTTCATCCCTAACCCAGTCCTCATCCCTAACCCAGTCCTCTCTCTCTGTTCATCCCTAACCCAGTCCTCTCTTTGTTCATCCCTAACCCAGTCCTCATCCCTAACCCAGTCCTCTCTTTGTTCATCCCTAACCCAGTCCTCTCTTTGTTCATCCCTAACCCAGTCCTCTGTTCATCCCTAACCCAGTCCTCTGTTCATCCCTAACCCAGTCCTCTCTCTGTGTTCATCCCTAACCCCGTCCTCATCCCTAACCCAGTCCTCATCCCTAACCCAGTCCTCTGTTCATCCCTAACCCAGTCCTCTCTCTGTTCATCCCTAACCCAGTCCTCTCTTTGTTCATCCCTAACCCAGTCCTCTGTTCATCCCTAACCCAGTCCTCTCTTTGTTCATCCCTAACCCAGTCCTCTCTCTTTGTTCATCTCTAACCCAGTCCTCTCTCTGTTCATCCCTAACCCAGTCCTCTCTCTGTTCATCCCTAACCCAGTCCTCTGTTCATCCCTAACCAAGTCCTCTCTTTGTTCATCACTAACCCAGTCCTCTCTCTGTTCATCCCTAACCCAGTCCTCTCTCTGTTCATCCCTAACCCAGTCCTCTGTTCATCCCTAACCCAGTCCTCTCTCTGTTCATCCCTAACCCAGTCCTCTCTCTGTTCATCCCTAACCCAGTCCTCTCTTTGTTCATCCCTAACCCAGTCCTCATTCTGTTCATCCCTAACCCAGTCCTCTGTTCATCCCTAACCCAGTCCTCTCTCTGTTCATCCCTAACCCAGTCCTCTCTCTGTTCATCCCTAACCCAGTCCTCTCTTTGTTCATCCCTAACCCAGTCCTCTCTTTGTTCATCCCTAACCCAGTCCTCTCTTTGTTCATCCCTAACCCAGTCCTCTCTCTGTTCATCCCTAACCCAGTCCTCTCTCTGTTCATCCCTAACCCAGTCCTCTCTTTGTTCATCCCTAACCCAGTCCTCTCTTTGTTCATCCCTAAACCAGTCCTCTCTTTGTTCATCCCTAACCCAGTCCTCTCTTTGTTCATCCCTAACCCAGTCCTCTGTTCATCCCTAACCCAGTCCTCTGTTCATCCCTAACCCAGTCCTCTCTCTGTTCATCCCTAACCCAGTCCTCATCCCTAACCCAGTCCTCTCTCTCTGTTCATCCCTAACCCAGTCCTCATCCCTAACCCAGTCCTCTCTCTGTGTTCATCCCTAACCCAGTCCTCATCCCTAACCCAGTCCTCTCTCTGTTCATCCCTAACCCAGTCCTCTCTCTGTTCATCACTAACCCAGTCCTCTCTCTCTGTTCATCCCTAACTCAGTCCTCTCTTTGTTCATCCCTAACCCAGTCCTCTCTTTGTTCATCCCTAACCCAGTCCTCTCTCTGTTCATCCCTAACCCAGTCCTATCTCTGTTCATCCCTAACCCAGTCCTCTCTTTGTTCATCCCTAACCCAGTCCTCTCTTTGTTCATCCCTAACCCAGTCCTCTCTTTGTTCATCCCTAACCCAGTCCTCTCTTTGTTCATCCCTAACCCAGTCCTTTCCTTGTTCATCCCTAACCCAGTCCTCATCCCTAACCCAGTCCTCTCTTTGTTCATCTCTAACCCAGTCCTCTCTCTCTGTTCATCCCTAACCCAGTCCTCTCTTTGTTCATCCCTAACCCAGTCCTCTCTCTGTTCATCCCTAACCCAGTCCTCTCTCTGTTCATCCCTAACCCAGTTCTCATCCCTAACCCAGTCCTCATCCCTAACCCAGTTCTCTCTCTGTTCATCCCTAACCCAGTCCTCTCTATGAGTTCATCCCTAACCCAGTCCTCATCCCTAACTCAGTCCTCATCCCTAACCCAGTCCTCATCCCTAACCCAGTCCTCATCCCTAACCCAGTTCTCTCTCTGTTCATCCCTAACCCAGTCCTCGCCCTGTGTGTTCATCCCTAACCCAGTCCTCATCCCTAACTCAGTCCTCATCCCTAACCCAGTCCTCATCCCTAACCCAGTCCTCATCCCTAACCCAGTCCTCTCTCTGTTCATCCCTAACCCAGTCCTCTCTCTGTTCATCCCTAACCCAGTCCTCTCTCTGTTCATCCCTAACCCAGTCCTCGCCCTGTGTGTTCATCCCTAACCCAGTCCTCTCTCTCTGTTCATCCCTAACCCAGTCCTCTCTCTGTTCATCCCTAACCCAGTCCTCTCTGTTAATCCCTAACCCAGTCCTCGCTCGGTGTGTTCATCCCTAACCCAGTCCTCATCCCTAACCCAGTCCTCTCTCTCTGTTCATCCCTAACCCAGTCCTCTCTTTGTTCATCCCTAACCCAGTCCTCATCCCTAACCCAGTCCTCTCTTTGTTCATCCCTAACCCAGTCCTCTCTTTGTTCATCCCTAACCCAGTCCTCTGTTCATCCCTAACCCAGTCCTCTGTTCATCCCTAACCCAGTCCTCTCTTTGTTCATCCCTAACCCAGTCCTCTCTCTCTGTTCATCCCTAACCCAGTCCTCTCTCTCTGTTCATCCCTAACCCAGTCCTCTCTCTCTGTTCATCCCTAACCCAGTCCTCTCTCTCTGTTCATCCCTAACCCAGTCCTCTCTCTCTGTTCATCCCTAACCCAGTCCTCTCTCTCTGTTCATCCCTAACCCAGTCCTCTCTCTCTGTTCATCCCTAACCCAGTCCTCTCTCTCTGTTCATCCCTAACCCAGTCCTCTCTCTCTGTTCATCCCTAACCCAGTCCTCTCTCTCTGTTCATCCCTAACCCAGTCCTCGCCCTGTGTGTTCATCCCTAACCCAGTCCTCTCTTTGTTCATCCCTAACCCAGTCCTCTCTCTGTTCATCCCTAACCCAGTCCTCTCTGTGTTCATCCCTAACCCAGTCCTCTCTCTTTGTTCATCCCCAACCCAGTCCTCGCTCGGTGTGTTCATCCCTAACGCAGTCCTCTCTCTCTGTTCATCCCTAACCCAGTCCTCATCCCTAACCCAGTCCTCTCTCTCTGTAAATCCCTAACCCAGTCCTCGCTTGGTGTGTTCATCCCTAACCCAGTCCTCTCTCTCTGTTCATCCCTAACCCAGTCCTCTCTTTGTTCATCCCTAACCCAGTCCTCTCTCTTTGTTCATCCCTAACCCAGTCCTCTGTTCATCTTTAACCCAGTCCTCTCTTTGTTCATCCCTAACCCAGTCCTCTCTCTCTGTTCATCCCTATCCCAGTCCTCTCTCTCTGTTCATCCCTAACCCAGTCCTCTCTCTTTGTTCATCCCTAACCCAGTCCTCTCTGTGTTCATCCCTAACCCAGTCCTCTCTTTGTTCATCCCTAACCCAGTCCTCTCTCTGTTCATCCCTAACCCAGTCCTCTCTCTGTTCATCCCTAACCCAGTCCTCTCTCTGTTCATCCCTAACCCAGTCCTCGCCCTGTGTGTTCATCCCTAACCCAGTCCTCTCTTTGTTCATCCCTAACCCAGTCCTCTCTTTGTTCATCCCTAACCCAGTCCTCTCTCTGTTCATCCCTAACCCAGTCCTCTCTCTCTGTTCATCCCTAACCCAGTCCTCATCCCTAACCCAGTCCTCTCTCTGTGTTCATCCCTAACCCAGTCCTCATCCCTAACCCAGTCCTCTCTCTCTGTTCATCCCTAACCCAGTCTTCTCTCTGTTCATCCCTAACCCAGTCCTCTCTTTGTTCATCCCTAACCCAGTCCTCTCTTTGTTCATCCCTAACCCAGTCCTCTCTGTTCATCCCTAACCCAGTCCTCTCTCTGTTCATCCCTAACCCCGTCCTCTCTCTCTGTTCATCTCTAACCCAGTCCTCTCTCTGTTCATCACTAACCCAGTCCTCTCCTTGTTCATCCCTAACCCAGTCCTCTCTCTGTTCATCCCTAACCCAGTCCTCTCTCTCTGTTCATCCCTAACCCAGTCCTCTCTTTGTTCATCCATAACCCAGTCCTCTCTTTGTTCATCACTAACCCAGTCCTCTCTCTGTTCATCCCTAACCCAGTCCTCTCTCTTTGTTCATCCCTAACCCAGTCCTCTCTCTTTGTTCATCCCTAACCCAGTCCTCATCCCTAACCCAGTCCTCTCTCTCTGTTCATCCCTAACCCAGTCCTCTCTCTGTTCATCCCTAACCCAGTCCTCGCTCTGTCTGTTCACAGGGAACAGGAGTTGAAGGTGGTCCAGGCCCGCAGGTGTCTGGAGGATGCACTGATGGTAGACAGGTTGGCGAGGGCTTCCGAATCCAGCAGAGACTCGGAGGACAAGGCTGCATAGGAGACCAGACATGGTGAGGGGTTATGGGGCTGGAGGATCTATGGTTGAGTGTAGAGGACTGTGGGGGTGTACATGACTGAATCCATTACACTCAGAGGACCAGGCTGCATAGAAGTACTGGCAAAGTGCGAGGGGCTGCAAAAGAACTCTGTGGATAGAGCTGTGGGGGGTGGATAGAGCTGTGGGGATGTGGACAGAGCTGTGGGGGGGTGGCATAATTGTGGGGGGGCATGCTACTATTATTACTGCTATTACTACTACTACTACTACTACTGCTACTGCTGCTACTACTACTACTATTATTACTACTACTACTGCTACTACTATTATTACTACTACTACTGCTACTACTACTACTACTACTTCTGCTACTACTACTGCTGCTACTCCTACTACTACTACTAAGTATGCTACTACTGCTGCTACTACAACTGCTACTACTGCTACTACAACTGCTACTACTACTACTACTACTACTACTACTACTACTACTACTACTACTGCTGCTGCTACTACTACTACTACTACTACTACTACTACCTCTACTGCTACTACTGCTGCTGCTACTAATACTACTCTACTACTATTACTACTTCAGCTACTGCTACTACTACTACTACCTCTACTCTACTGCTCTACTCCTCAACATCCATAGACCTGTAGCATCCAGCTAGTAGCATGATTCAACATCCATCCATACATAGACCTGTAGCATCCAGCTAGTAGCATGATTCAACATCCATCCATACATAGACCTGTAGCATCCAGCTAGTAGCATGATTCAACATCCATCCATACATAGACCTGTAGCATCCAGCTAGTAGCATGATTCAACATCCATCCATACACAGACCTGTAGCATCCAGCTAGTAGCATGATTCAACATCCATCCATACATAGACCTGTAGCATCCAGCTAGTAGCATGATTCAACATCCATCCATACACAGACCTGTAGCATCCAGCTAGTAGCATGATTCAACATCCATCCATACATAGACCTGTAGCATCCAGATAGTAGCATGATTCAACATCCATCCATACATAGACCTGTAGCATCCAGCTAGTAGCATGATTCAAGATCCATCCATACATAGACCTGTAGCATCCAGCTAGTAGCATGATTCAACATCCATCCATACATAGACCTGTAGCATCTAGCTAGTAGCATGATTCAACATCCATCCATACATAGACCTGTAGCATCCAGCTAGTAGCATGATTCAACATCCATCCATCCATAGACCTGTAGCATCCAGCTAGTAGCATGTTTCAACATACATAGACCTGTAGCATCCAGCTAGTAGCATGATTCAACATCCATCCATACATAGACCTGTAGCATCCAGCTAGTAGCATGATTCAAGATCCATAGACCTGTAGCATCCAGCTAGTAGCATGATTCAACATCCATCCATACATAGACCTGTAGCATCCAGCTAGTAGCATGATTCAAGATCCATCCATACATAGACCTGTAGCATCCAGCTAGTAGCATGATTCAACATCCATCCATACATACACCTGTAGTATCCAGCTAGTAGCATGATTCAATATACATAGACCTGTAGCATCCAGCTAGTAGCATGATTTAACATACATAGACCTGTAGCATCCAGCTAGTAGCATGATTCAACATACATAGACCTGTAGCATCCAGCTAGTAGCATGATTCAACATCCATCCATACATAGACCTGTAGCATCCAGCTAGTAGCATGATACAACATACATAGACCTGTAGCATCCAGCTAGTAGCATGATTCAACATCCATAGACCTGTAGCATCCAGCTAGTAGCATGATTCAACATCCATAGACCTGTAGCATCCAGCTAGTAGCAAGATACAACATCCATAGACCTGTAGCATAGACCTGTAACATCCATAGACCTGTAGCATCCAGCTAGTAGCATGATTCAAGATCCATCCATACATAGACCTGTAGCATCCAGCTAGTAGCATGATTCAACATCCATAGACCTGTAGCATCCAGCTAGTAGCATGATACAACATACATAGACCTGTAGCATCCAGCTAGTAGCATGATTCAACATCCATCCATACATAGACCTGTAGCATCCAGCTAGTAGCATGATACAGCATCCATAGACCTGTAGCATCCAGCTAGTAGCATGATTCAACATCCATCCATACATAGACCTGTAGCATCCAGCTAGTAGCATGATTCATCATCCATCCATACATAGACCTGTAGCATCCAGCTAGTAGCGTGATTCATCATCCATCCATACATAGACCTGTAGCATCCAGCTAGTAGCGTGATTCAACATCCATCCATACATAGACCTGTAGCATCCAGCTAGTAGCATGATTCAACATCCATCCATACATAGACCTGTAGCATCTAGCTAGTAGCATGATTCAAGATCCATAGACCTGTAGCATAGACCTGTAGCATCCAGCTAGTAGCATGATTCAACATACATAGACCTGTAGCATCCAGCTAGTAGCATGATTCAACATCCATCCGTACATAGACCTGTAGCATCCAGCTAGTAGCATGATTCAACATCCATCCATACATAGACCTGTAGCATCCAGCTAGTAGCATGATTCAACATCCATAGACCTGTAGCATCCAGCTAGTAGCATGATTCAACATCCATCCATACATAGACCTGTAGCATCCAGCTAGTAGCATGATTCAACATACATAGACCTGTAGCATCCAGCTAGTAGCATGATTCAACATACATAGACCTGTAGCATCCAGCTAGTAGCATGATTCAACATACATAGAACTGTAGCATCCATCTAGTAGCATGATTCAACATACATAGACCTGTAGCATCCAGCTAGTAGCATGATTCAACATCCATCCATATATAGACCTGTAGCATCTAGCTAGTAGCATGATTCAACATCCATCCATACATAGACCTGTAGCATCCAGCTAGTAGCATGATTCAACATTCATCCATACATAGACCTGTAGCATCTAGCTAGTAGCATGATTCAACATCCATCCATACATAGACCTGTAGCATCCAGCTAGTAGCATGATTCAACATCCATCCATACATAGACCTGTAGCATCCGGCTAGTAGCATGATTCAACATACATAGACCTGTAGCATCCAGCTAGTAGCATGATTCAACATCCATCCATACATAGACCTGTAGCATCCAGCTAGTGGCATGATTCAACATCCATCCATACATAGACCTGTAGCATCCGGCTAGTAGCATGATTCAACATACATAGACCTGTAGCATCCAGCTAGTAGCATGATTCAACATCCATCCATACATAGACCTGTAGCATCCAGCTAGTGGCATGATTCAACATCCATCCATACATAGACCTTTAGCATCCAGCTAGTAGCATGATTCAACATCCATCCATACATAGACCTGTAGCATCCAGCTAGTAGCATGATTCATCATCCATCCATACATGGACCTGTAGCATCCCGCTAGTAGCATGATTCAACATCCATCCATACATAGACCTGTAGCATCCAGCTAGTAGCATGATTCAACATCCATCCATACATAGACCTGTAGCATCCAGCTAGTAGCATGATTCAACATCCATCCATACATAGACCTGTAGCATCCAGCTAGTAGCATGATTCATCATCCATCCATACATGGACCTGTAGCATCCCGCTAGTAGCATGATTCAACATCCATCCATACATAGACCTGTAGCATCCAGCTAGTAGCATGATTCAACATCCATCCATACATAGACCTGTAGCATCCAGCTAGTAGCATGATTCAACATCCATCCATACATAGACCTGTAGCATCCAGCTAGTAGCATGATTCAACATCCATAGACCTGTAGCATCCAGCTAGTAGCATGATTCAACATCCATCCATACATAGACCTGTAGCATCCAGCTAGTAGCATGATTCAACATACATAGACCTGTAGCATCCAGCTAGTAGCATGATTCAACATACATAGACCTGTAGCATCCAGCTAGTAGCATGATTCAACATACATAGACCTGTAGCATCCAGCTAGTAGCATGATTCAACATACATAGACCTGTAGCATCCAGCTAGTAGCATGATTCAACATACATAGACCTGTAGCATCCAGCTAGTAGCATGATTCATCATCCATCCATACATGGACCTGTAGCATCCCGCTAGTAGCATGATTCAACATCCATCCATACATAGACCTGTAGCATCCAGCTAGTAGCATGATTCAACATCCATCCATACATAGACCTGTAGCATCCAGCTAGTAGCATGATTCAACATCCATCCATACATAGACCTGTAGCATCCAGCTAGTAGCATGATTCATCATCCATCCATACATGGACCTGTAGCATCCCGCTAGTAGCATGATTCAACATCCATCCATACATAGACCTGTAGCATCCAGCTAGTAGCATGATTCAACATCCATCCATACATAGACCTGTAGCATCCAGCTAGTAGCATGATTCAACATCCATCCATACATAGACCTGTACCATCCAGCTAGTAGCATGATTCAACATCCATAGACCTGTAGCATCCAGCTAGTAGCATGATTCAACATCCATCCATACATAGACCTGTAGCATCCAGCTAGTAGCATGATTCAACATACATAGACCTGTAGCATCCAGCTAGTAGCATGATTCAACATACATAGACCTGTAGCATCCAGCTAGTAGCATGATTCAACATACATAGACCTGTAGCATCCAGCTAGTAGCATGATTCAACATACATAGACCTGTAGCATCCAGCTAGTAGCATGATTCAACATACATAGACCTGTAGCATCCAGCTAGTAGCATGATTCAACATCCATCCATATATAGACCTGTAGCATCTAGCTAGTAGCATGATTCAACATCCATCCATACATAGACCTGTAGCATCCAGCTAGTAGCATGATTCAACATCCATCCATACATAGACCTGTAGCATCCAGCTAGTAGCATGATGCTCCGGCCCGAAGGGGACCAGTCCGAAGGGGACCAGCTCCGGTCCGAAGGTGTCTGGCTGAACACATCTAGGTTTTAGCGGTTTAGTGTGTGTTTTTAAGTGTTGGTGTACGACCATCTGTTTACTGTAGAGTTAAGGATGTTTGTAAACAAGAGTTTTTTTTTTTTTTTTACTCCCTTGGTAGCTTATCAATACATTGATTGATTTCTGTGTGGGTGTGATGAATAGGCTGCTATATGACTCTTCATCTGGAGATTCATATACAGAGAACATTGCAAAAATACACCAAGCACAACTGAAATCCAAACTGCCAAGTGGCAGCAAAGTGAATAGTATTTGGATTCATTTAAGCTACAGATGTGTTCGCCAACCAGACTGCAAGATAAATGTTTGTGTCCAATACATCACGCTGATGCATCCTTTAAACCAAATGATAAAGAAGCATTTCCACAGTCTTTTCTCTCGGGAAAATACTGTTAATTTATGTAGATTTATGTAGATTTAGCTAATGGAACTCCCTGCATACAGAAAAGTGATCAATTCAAGGAGACTTAGCTAGAAGCATGGAAAGGAATGCCTTTCCATGCGATGGGAACATGATTGGTCAATGCTACTTCTTTGTAGAATAATATGGGCGTATGTTGTAGTGGCCAGGCCATACACCAGCTAACACAGCACACCAAACCAGCTAACACACCAACCAGCTAATACAGCAAACCAGCTAACACAGCAAACCAGCTAACACAGCAAACCAAACCACACCAGCAAACACAGCAAACCAAACCAGCTAACACAGCAAACCATCTAACACAGCAAGCCAGCTAACACAGCAAACCAGCTAACACAGCAAGCCAGCTAACACAGCAAACCAGCTAACACAGCAAGCCAGCTAACACAGCAAGCCAGCTAACACAGCAAACCAAACCAGCTAACACAGCAAACCATCTAACACAGCAAACCAGCTAACACAGCAAACCAAACCAGCTAACACAGCAAACCATCTAACACAGCAAACCAAACCAGCTAACACAGCAAACCAAACCAGCTAACACAGCAAACCATCTAACACAGCAAACCAGCTAACACAGCAAACCAGCTAACACAGCAAACCAAACCAGCTAACACAGCAAACCAAACCAGCTAACACACCAAACCAGCTAACACAGCAAACCAAACCAGCTAACACAGCAAACCAGCTAACACAGCAAACCAGCAAACACAGCAAACCATCTAACACAGCAAGCCAGCTAACACAGCAAACCAGCTAACACAGCAAACCATCTAACACAGCAAACCATCTAACACAGCAAACCATCTAACACAGCAAACACAGCAAACCAGCTAACACAGCAAACCAAACCAGCAAACCAGCTAACACAGCAAACCAGCTAACACAGCAAACCAAACCAGCAAACACAGCAAACCAGCTAACACAGCAAACCAAACCAGCTAACACAGCAAACCAAACCAGCTAACACAGCAAACCAAACCAGCTAACACAGCAAACCAAACCAGCTAACACAGCAAACCAAACCAGCTAACACAGCAAACCAGCTAACACAGCAAACCAAACCAGCTAACACAGCAAACCAGCTAACACAGCAAACCAAACCAGCTAACACAGCAAACCAAACCAGCTAACACAGCAAACCAGCTAACACAGCAAACCAAACCAGCTAACACAGCAAACCAAACCAGCTAACACAGCAAACCAGCTAACACAGCAAACCAGCTAACACAGCAAACCAGCTAACACAGCAAACCAGCTAACACAGCAAACCAGCTAACACAGCAAACCAGCTAACACAGCAAACCAAACCAGCTAACACAGCAAACCAAACCAGCTAACACAGCAAACCAAACCAGCTAACACAGCAAACCAGCTAACACAGCAAACCAGCTAACACAGCAAACCAGCTAACACAGCAAACCAGCTAACACAGCAAACCAGCTAACACAGCAAACCAGCTAACACAGCAAACCAAACCAGCAAACACAGCAAACCAGCTAACACAGCAAACCAGCTAACACAGCAAACCAGCTAACACAGCAAACCAGCTAACACAGCAAACCAGCTAACACAGCAAACCAAACCAGCTAACACAGCAAACCAAACCAGCTAACACAGCAAACCAAACCAGCTAACACAGCAAACCAGCTAACACAGCAAACCAGCTAACACAGCAAACCAAACCACACCAGCAAACACAGCAAACCAAACCACACCAGCTAACACAGCAAACCATCTAACACAGCAAGCCAGCTAACACAGCAAACCAGCTAACACAGCAAACCATCTAACACAGCAAACCATCTAACACAGCAAACCAAACCAGCAAACACAGCAAACCAAACCAGCAAACACAGCAAACCAGCTAACACAGCAAACCAAACCAGCAAACCAGCTAACACAGCAAACCAAACCAGCAAACACAGCAAACCAGCTAACACAGCAAACCAAACCAGCTAACACAGCAAACCAAACCAGCTAACACAGCATACCAAACCAGCTAACACAGCAAACCAAACCAGCTAACACAGCAAACCAAACCAGCTAACACAGCAAACCAAACCAGCTAACACAGCAAACCAGCTAACACAGCAAACCAAACCAGCTAACACAGCAAATCAGCTAACACAGCAAACCAAACCAGCTAACACAGCAAACCAAACCAGCTAACACAGCAAACCATCTAACACAGCAAGCCAGCTAACACAGCAAACCAGCTAACACACCAAACCAGCTAACACAGCAAACCAAACCAGCTAACACAGCAAACCAAACCAGCTAACACAGCAAACCAAACCAGCTAACACAGCAAACCAGCTAACACAGCAAACCAGCTAACACAGCAAACCAAACCAGTTAACACAGCAAACCAGCTAACACAGCAAACCAGCTAACACACCAAACCAGCTAACACAGCAAACCAAACCAGCTAACACAGCAACCCAAACCAGCTAACACAGCAAACCAAACCAGCTAACACAGCAAACCAGCTAACACAGCAACCCAAACCAGCTAACACAGCAAACAAGCTAACACAGCAAACAAGCTAACACAGCAAACCAGCTAACACAGCAAACCAGCTAACACAGCAAACCAGCTAACACAGCAAACCAAACCAGCTATCACACCAAACCAGCTAACACAGCAAACCAGCTAACACAGCAAACCAAACCAGCTAACACAGCAAACCAAACCAGCTAACACAGCAAACCAAACCAGCTAACACAGCAAACCAAACCAGCTAACACAGCAAACCAGCTAACACAGCAAACCAGCTAACACAGCAAACCAAACCACACCAGCAAACACAGCAAACCAAACCAGCTAACACAGCAAACCATCTAACACAGCAAGCCAGCTAACACAGCAAACCAGCTAACACAGCAAACCATCTAACACAGCAAACCAAACCAGCAAACACAGCAAACCAGCTAACACAGCAAACCAAACCAGCAAACCAGCTAACACAGCAAACCAGCTAACACAGCAAACCAGCTAACACAGCAAACCAGCTAACACAGCAAACCAGCTAACACAGCAAACCAGCTAACACAGCAAACCAAACCAGCTAACACAGCAAACAAGCTAACACAGCAAACCAGCTAACACAGCAAACCAGCTAACACAGCAAACCAGCTAACACAGCAAACCAGCTAACCAAACCAGCTAACACAGCAAACCAAACCAGCTAACACAGCAAACCAGCTAACACAGCAAACCAAACCAGCTAACACAGCAAACCATCTAACACAGCAAGCCAGCTAACACAGCAAACCAGCTAACACAGCAAACCAGCTAACACAGCAAACCAGCTAACACAGCAAACCAGCTAACACAGCAAACCAGCTAACACAGCAAACCAGCTAACACAGCAAACCAGCTAACACAGCAAACCAGCTAACACAGCAAACCAAACCAGCTAACACAGCAAACAAGCTAACACAGCAAACCAGCTAACACAGCAAACCAGCTAACACAGCAAACCAGCTAACACAGCAAACCAGCTAACACAGCAAACCAGCTAACACAGCAAACCAAACCAGCTAACACAGCAAACCAAACCAGCTAACACAGCAAACCAAACCAGCTAACACAGCAAACCAAACCAGCTAACACAGCAAACCAGCTAACACAGCAAACCATCTAACACAGCAAACCATCTAACACAGCAAACCATCTAACACAGCAAACCAAACCAGCAAACACAGCAAACCAGCTAACACAGCAAACCAAACCAGCAAACCAGCTAACACAGCAAACCAAACCAGCAAACACAGCAAACCAGCTAACACAGCAAACCAAACCAGCTAACACAGCAAACC
Source organism: Salvelinus fontinalis (assembly GCF_029448725.1). Lineage (NCBI taxonomy): Eukaryota > Metazoa > Chordata > Actinopteri > Salmoniformes > Salmonidae > Salvelinus > Salvelinus fontinalis. Next base: position 394,610 of record NC_074685.1, on the reverse strand, counting down.
AAACCAGCTAACACAGCAAACCAAACCAGCTAACACAGCAAACCAAACCAGCTAACACAGCAAACCAAACCAGCTAACACAGCAAACCAGCTAACACAGCAAACCCAACCAGCTAACACAGCAAACCAGCTAACACAGCAAACCAAACCAGCTAACACAGCAAACCAAACCAGCTAACACAGCAAACCAGCTAACACAGCAAACCAAACCAGCTAACACAGCAAACCATCTAACACAGCAAGCCAGCTAACACAGCAAACCAGCTAACACAGCAAACCAGCTAACACAGCAAACCAGCTAACACAGCAAACCAGCTAACACAGCAAACCAGCTAACACAGCAAACCAGCTAACACAGCAAACCAGCTAACACAGCAAACCAGCTAACACAGCAAACCAGCTAACACAGCAAACCAGCTAACACAGCAAACCAAACCAGCTAACACAGCAAACCAGCTAACACAGCAAACCAAACCAGCTAACACAGCAAACCAGCTAACACACCAAACCAGCTAACACAGCAAACCAAACCAGCTAACACAGCAAACCAAACCAGCTAACACAGCAAACCAAACCAGCTAACACAGCAAACCAGCTAACACAGCAAACCAGCTAACACAGCAAACCAAACCAGTTAACACAGCAAACCAGCTAACACAGCAAACCAGCTAACACACCAAACCAGCTAACACAGCAAACCAAACCAGCTAACACAGCAACCCAAACCAGCTAACACAGCAAACCAAACCAGCTAACACAGCAAACCAGCTAACACAGCAACCCAAACCAGCTAACACAGCAAACAAGCTAACACAGCAAACAAGCTAACACAGCAAACCAGCTAACACAGCAAACCAGCTAACACAGCAAACCAGCTAACACAGCAAACCAAACCAGCTATCACACCAAACCAGCTAACACAGCAAACCAGCTAACACAGCAAACCAAACCAGCTAACACAGCAAACCAAACCAGCTAACACAGCAAACCAAACCAGCTAACACAGCAAACCAGCTAACACAGCAAACCAGCTAACACAGCAAACCAGCTAACACAGCAAACCAAACCACACCAGCAAACACAGCAAACCAAACCAGCTAACACAGCAAACCATCTAACACAGCAAGCCAGCTAACACAGCAAACCAGCTAACACAGCAAACCATCTAACACAGCAAACCAAACCAGCAAACACAGCAAACCAGCTAACACAGCAAACCAAACCAGCAAACCAGCTAACACAGCAAACCAGCTAACACAGCAAACCAGCTAACACAGCAAACCAGCTAACACAGCAAACCAGCTAACACAGCAAACCAAACCAGCTAACACAGCAAACAAGCTAACACAGCAAACCAGCTAACACAGCAAACCAGCTAACACAGCAAACCAGCTAACACAGCAAACCAGCTAACCAAACCAGCTAACACAGCAAACCAAACCAGCTAACACAGCAAACCAGCTAACACAGCAAACCAAACCAGCTAACACAGCAAACCATCTAACACAGCAAGCCAGCTAACACAGCAAACCAGCTAACACAGCAAACCAGCTAACACAGCAAACCAGCTAACACAGCAAACCAGCTAACACAGCAAACCAGCTAACACAGCAAACCAGCTAACACAGCAAACCAGCTAACACAGCAAACCAGCTAACACAGCAAACCAGCTAACACAGCAAACCAGCTAACACAGCAAACCAGCTAACACAGCAAACCAGCTAACACAGCAAACCAGCTAACACAGCAAACCAGCTAACACAGCAAACCAAACCAGCTAACACAGCAAACCAAACCAGCTAACACAGCAAACCAAACCAGCTAACACAGCAAACCAGCTAACACAGCAAACCATCTAACACAGCAAACCATCTAACACAGCAAACCATCTAACACAGCAAACCAAACCAGCAAACACAGCAAACCAGCTAACACAGCAAACCAAACCAGCAAACCAGCTAACACAGCAAACCAAACCAGCAAACCAGCTAACACAGCAAACCAAACCAGCAAACACAGCAAACCAGCTAACACAGCAAACCAAACCAGCTAACACAGCAAACCAAACCAGCTAACACAGCAAACCAAACCAGCTAACACAGCAAACCAAACCAGCTAACACAGCAAACCAGCTAACACAGCAAACCCAACCAGCTAACACAGCAAACCAGCTAACACAGCAAACCAAACCAGCTAACACAGCAAACCAAACCAGCTAACACAGCAAACCAGCTAACACAGCAAACCAAACCAGCTAACACAGCAAACCATCTAACACAGCAAGCCAGCTAACACAGCAAACCAGCTAACACAGCAAACCAGCTAACACAGCAAACCAGCTAACACAGCAAACCAGCTAACACAGCAAACCAGCTAACACAGCAAACCAGCTAACACAGCAAACCAGCTAACACAGCAAACCAGCTAACACAGCAAACCAAACCAGCTAACACAGCAAACCAGCAAACACAGCAAACCAGCTAACACAGCAAACCAGCAAACACAGCAAACCAGCAAACACAGCAAACCAGCTAACACAGCAAACCAGCTAACACAGCAAACCAGCTAACACAGCATACCAAACCAGCTAACACACCAAACCAAACCAGCTAACACACCAAAGCAAACCAGCTAACACAGCAAACCAGCTAACACAGCAAACCAGCTAACACAGCAAACCAAACCAGCTAACACAGCAAACCAGCTAACACAGCAAACCAGCTAACACAGCAAACCAGCTAACACAGCAAACCAGCTAACACAGCAAACCAGCTAACACAGCAAACCAGCTAACACAGCAAACCAAACCAGCTAACACAGCAAACCAGCAAACACAGCAAACCAGCTAACACAGCAAACCAGCTAACACAGCAAACCAGCAAACACAGCAAACCAGCAAACACAGCAAACCAGCTAACACAGCAAACCAGCTAACACAGCATACCAAACCAGCTAACACACCAAACCAAACCAGCTAACACACCAAAGCAAACCAGCTAACACAGCAAACCAGCTAACACAGCAAACCAGCTAACACAGCAAACCAAACCAGCTAACACAGCAAACCAGCTAACACAGCAAACCAGCTAACACAGCAAACCAGCTAACACAGCAAACCAAACCACACCAGCAAACCAAACCAGCTAACACAGCAAACCATCTAACACAGCAAGCCAGCTAACACAGCAAACCAGCTAACACAGCAAACCATCTAACACAGCAAACCATCTAACACAGCAAACCAAACCAGCAAACACAGCAAACCAGCTAACACAGCAAACCAAACCAGCAAACCAGCTAACACAGCAAACCAGCTAACACAGCAAACCAAACCAGCAAACACAGCAAACCAGCTAACACAGCAAACCAAACCAGCTAACACAGCAAACCAAACCAGCTAACACAGCAAACCAAACCAGCTAACACAGCAAACCAGCTAACACAGCAAACCAAACCAGCTAACACAGCAAACCAGCTAACACAGCAAACCAAACCAGCTAACACAGCAAACCAAACCAGCTAACACAGCAAACCAGCTAACACAGCAAACCAAACCAGCTAACACAGCAAACCAAACCATCTAACACAGCAAACCATCTAACACAGCAAGCCAGCTAACACAGCAAACCAGCTAACACAGCAAACCAGCTAACACAGCAAACCAGCTAACACAGCAAACCAGCTAACACAGCAAACCAGCTAACACAGCAAACCAGCTAACACAGCAAACCAAACCAGCTAACACAGCAAACCAAACCAGCTAACACAGCAAACCAGTTAACACAGCAAACCAGTTAACACAGCAAACCAGTTAACACAGCAAACCAGCTAACACAGCAAACCAGCTAACACAGCAAACCAGCTAACACAGCAAACCAGCTAACACAGCAAACCAGCTAACACAGCAAACCAGCTAACACAGCAAACCAAACCATCTAGGCTCTGTCGCAGCCGACCGCAACCGGGAGGTCCGTGGGGCGACGCACAATTGGCATAGCGTCGTCCGGATTAGGGAGGGTTTGGCCGGTAGGGATATCCTTGTCTCAGTATGTAAAAAATAAAAAAAAATAAAAAAAAATAATAAATGTATGTAATAAAATGTATGCACTCTACTGTAAGTCGCTCTGGATTAGAGCGTCTGCTAAATGACTAAAATGTAAATGTAAAATGTATGTAGCCGGTTCCATTTCTTAATGTTTTGCTTATTAAAGTTAATCTTGCATTTTAACTTACTACTGAAGAGAAAAACTAGACCGGAGGAAAGTACCGGAGAAAGGTAGCCTACACATCAGTCCGAACTATCTGGTGATCCAATAATGACCAGAGCAGATATATTTCATCCTAGTGGAGAAGCAGGATATTACCTCTGGTTATTACTCAGTCTGTAACACGACCCCTGGTTATTACTCAGTCTGTAACACGACCCCTGGTAATTACTCAGTCTGTAACACGACCCCTGGTTATTACTCAGTCTGTAACACGACCCCTGGTTATTACTCAGTCTGTAACACGACCCCTGGTTATTAGTCAGCGACCCCTGGTTATTACTCAGTCTGTAACACGACCCCTTGTCATTACTCAGTCTGTAACACGACCCCTGGTTATTACTCAGTCTGTAACACGACCCCTGGTTATTACTCAGTCTGTAACAAGACCCCTGGTTATTATTCAGTCTGTAGCACGACCCCTGGTTATTAGTCAGTCTGTAACACGACCCCTGGTTATTACTCAGTCTGTAACACGACCCCTGGTTATTAGTCAGTCTGTAACACGACCCCTGGTTATTAGTCAGTCTGTAACACAACCCCTGGTTATTAGTCAGCGACCCCTGGTTATTACTCAGTCTGTAACACGACCCCTGGTTATTAGTCAGTCTGTAACACGACCCCTGGTTATTAGTCAGTCTGTAACACGACCCCTGGTTATTACTCAGTCTGTAACACGACCCCTGGTTATTACTCAGCCTGTAACACGGCCCCTGGTTATTACTCAGTCTGTAACACGACCCCTGGTATTTACTCAGTCTGTAACACGACCCCTGGTTATTACTCAGTCTGTAACACGACCCCTGGTTATTACTCAGCCTGTAACACGGCCCCTGGTATTTACTCAGTCTGTAACACGACCCCTGGTATTTACTCAGTCTGTAACACGACCCCTGGTATTTACTCAGTCTGTAACACGACCCCTGGTTATTAGTCCGACCCCTGGTTATTACTCAGTCTGTAACACGACCCCTGGTTATTACTCGGTCTGTAACACGACCCCTGGTTATTAGTCGGTCTGTAACACAACCCCTGGTTATTAGTCAGTCTGTAACACGACCCCTGGTTATTACTCAGCCTGTAACACGACCCCTGGTTATTACTCGGTCTGTAACACGACCCCTGGTATTTACTCAGTCTGTAACACGACCCCTGGTTATTACTCGGTCTGTAACACGACCCCTGGTTATTAGTCAGCGACCCCTGGTTATTACTCAGTCTGTAACACGACCCCTTGTCATTACTCAGTCTGTAACACGACCCCTGGTTATTACTCAGTCTGTAACAAGACCCCTGGTTATTACTCGGTCTGTAACACGACCCCTGGTTATTACTCGGTCTGTAACACGACCCCTGGTTATTACTCGGTCTGTAACACGACCCCTGGTTATTAGTCAGTCTGTAACACGACCCCTGGTTATTAGTCAGTCTGTAACACGACCCCTGGTTATTAGTCAGTCTGTAACACGACCCCTGGTTATTAGTCAGTCTGTAACACGACCCCTGGTTATTACTCAGTCTGTAACACGACCCCTGGTTATTACTCAGTCTGTAACACGACCCCTGGTTATTACTCAGTCTGTAACACGACCCCTGGTTATTACTCGGTCTGTAACACGACCCCTGGTTATTACTCGGTCTGTAACACGACCCCTGGTTATTACTCGGCCTGTAACACGACCCCTGGTTATAACTCGGCCTGTAACACGACCCCTGGTTATTACTCGGCCTGTAACACGACCCCTGGTTATTACTCAGCCTGTAACACGACCCCAGGTTATTACTCGGGCTGTAACACGACCCCTGGTTATTACTCGGGCTGTAACACGACCCCTGGTTATTACTTAGCCTGTAACACGACCCCTGGTTATTACTCAGCCTGTAACACGACCCCTGGTTATTACTCAGCCTGTAACACGACCCTTGGTTATTACTCAGTCTGTAACACGACCCCTGGTTATTACTCAGCCTGTAACACGACCCCTGGTTATTACTCGGTCTGTAACACGACCCCTGGTTATTACGCGGTCTGTAACACGACCCCTGGTTATTACTCGGTCTGTAACACGACCCCTGGTTATTACTCGGTCTGTAACACGACCCCTGGTTATTACTCAGTCTGTAACACGACCCCTGGTTATTACTTAGCCTGTAACACGACCCCTGGTTATTACTCAGCCTGTAACACGACCCCTGGTTATTACTCAGCCTGTAACACGACCCCTGGTTATTACTCAGCCTGTAACACGACCCTTGGTTATTACTCAGCCTGTAACACGACCCCTGGTTATTACTCAGCCTGTAACACGACCCCTGGTTATTACTCAGTCTGTAACACGACCCCCGGTTATTACTCAGTCTGTAACACGACCCCCGGTTATTACTCAGCCTGTAACACGACCCCCGGTTATTACTCAGTCTGTAACACGACCCCCGGTTATTACTCAGTCTGTAACACGACCCCTGGTTATTACTCAGTCTGTAACACGACCCCTGGTTATTACTCAGCCTGTAACACGACCCCTGGTTATTACTCAGCCTGTAACACGACCCCTGGTTATTACTCAGCCTGTAACACGACCCCTGGTTATTACTCAGTCTGTAACACGACCCCTGGTTATTACTCGGTCTGTAACACGACCCCTGGTTATTACTCGGTCTGTAACACGACCCCTGGTTATTACTCGGTCTGTAACACGACCCCTGGTTATTACTCGGTCTGTAACACGACCCCTGGTTATTACTCGGCCTGTAACACGACCCCTGGTTATAACTCGGCCTGTAACACGACCCCTGGTTATTACTCGGCCTGTAACACGACCCCTGGTTATTACTCAGCCTGTAACACGACCCCTGGTTATTACTCAGCCTGTAACACGACCCCTGGTTATTACTCGGGCTGTAACACGACCCCTGGTTATTACTTAGCCTGTAACACGACCCCTGGTTATTACTCAGCCTGTAACACGACCCCTGGTTATTACTCAGCCTGTAACACGACCCTTGGTTATTACTCAGTCTGTAACACGACCCCTGGTTATTACTCAGCCTGTAACACGACCCCTGGTTATTACTCGGTCTGTAACACGACCCCTGGTTATTACTCGGTCTGTAACACGACCCCTGGTTATTACGCGGTCTGTAACACGACCCCTGGTTATTACTCGGTCTGTAACACGACCCCTGGTTATTACTCGGTCTGTAACACGACCCCTGGTTATTACTCAGTCTGTAACACGACCCCTGGTTATTACTTAGCCTGTAACACGACCCCTGGTTATTACTCAGCCTGTAACACGACCCCTGGTTATTACTCAGCCTGTAACACGACCCCTGGTTATTACTCAGCCTGTAACACGACCCTTGGTTATTACTCAGCCTGTAACACGACCCCCGGTTATTACTCAGTCTGTAACACGACCCCCGGTTATTACTCAGTCTGTAACACGACCCCCGGTTATTACTCAGCCTGTAACACGACCCCCGGTTATTACTCAGTCTGTAACACGACCCCCGGTTATTACTCAGTCTGTAACACGACCCCTGGTTATTACTCAGTCTGTAACACGACCCCTGGTTATTACTCAGCCTGTAACACGACCCCTGGTTATTACTCAGCCTGTAACACGACCCCTGGTTATTACTCAGCCTGTAACACGACCCCTGGTTATTACTCAGCCTGTAACACGACCCCTGGTTATTACTCAGCCTGTAACACGACCCCTGGTTATTACTCGGTCTGTAACACGACCCCTGGTTATTACTCGGTCTGTAACACGACCCCTGGTTATTACTCGGTCTGTAACAAGACCCCTGGTTATTACTCGGTCTGTAACACGACCCCTGGTTATTACTCGGCCTGTAACACGACCCCTGGTTATAACTCGGCCTGTAACACGACCCCTGGTTATTACTCGGCCTGTAACACGACCCCTGGTTATTACTCGGCCTGTAACACGACCCCTGGTTATTACTCGGCCTGTAACACGACCCCTGGTTATTACTCGGGCTGTAACACGACCCCTGGTTATTACTTAGCCTGTAACACGACCCCTGGTTATTACTCAGCCTGTAACACGACCCCTGGTTATTACTCAGCCTGTAACACGACCCTTGGTTATTACTCAGTCTGTAACACGACCCCTGGTTATTACTCGGCCTGTAACACGACCCCTGGTTATTACTCGGTCTGTAACACGACCCCTGGTTATTACTCGGTCTGTAACACGACCCCTGGTTATTACGCGGTCTGTAACACGACCCCTGGTTATTACTCGGTCTGTAACACGACCCCTGGTTATTACTCGGTCTGTAACACGACCCCTGGTTATTACTCGGTCTGTAACACGACCCCTGGTTATTACTCGGTCTGTAACACGACCCCTGGTTATTACTCAGCCTGTAACACGACCCCTGGTTATTACTCAGCCTGTAACACGACCCCTGGTTATTACTCAGCCTGTAACACGACCCCTGGTTATTACTCAGTCTGTAACACGACCCCTGGTTATTACTCAGTCTGTATCACGACCCCCGGTTATTACTCAGTCTGTAACACGACCCCCGGTTATTACTCAGCCTGTAACACGACCCCCGGTTATTACTCAGTCTGTAACACGACCCCCGGTTATTACTCAGTCTGTAACACGACCCCTGGTTATTACTCAGTCTGTAACACGACCCCTGGTTATTACTCAGCCTGTAACACGACCCCTGGTTATTACTCAGTCTGTAACACGACCCCTGGTTATTACTCAGCCTGTAACACGACCCCTGGTTATTACTCAGTCTGTAACACGACCCCTGGTTATTACTCAGTCTATAACACGACCCCCGGTTATTACTCCGTGTGTACTACACTAGCTAGCTAATCTCCCACCTTGTATTTTGAATCCTGTGTCAAGCTAATCAAGGAAGTGATGTGGGATGGGGGCAGCAATCTGCGTTGATGATTTCCTGTCCTGTCTCCTAACCCTCCCGCTTGCCTGCGGTTCAGCTCATCTCGGACGGAGGCTGTGTCCACACAAGTGGCACCCTAGTCCATATTTGGTGTACTAGTTTTGACCAAAGCCTATAGGACTCTGGTTCAAAAGTAGTGCACTATATAGGGAATGCGTTGCCATTAAGGACACAAGCTCAGAGACGAGGCTGCCGTGGGGTTGGCTGAGTAATGAGTGAGAGCCTTAACCTGCAGTCTGGGGTTTGCAGCCATTCGCCATATCTCTCCTCGCCACATTTCAACCCCGCTAACCGCCTGTTCCGCCTCCTCCTCACCGCAGCTACCACCTCACAGCCTGGGGGCATCCCAAATCCCACCCTATTGTCTTCATAATGCACTACATTTGGACCCTTCATAGTGCACTATATTTGGACCCTTCGTAGTGCACTACATTTGGACTCTTCGTAGTGCACTACATTTGGATTCTTCATAGTGCACTACATTTGGACCCTTCGTAGTGCACTACATTTGGAGCCTTCATAGTGCACTACATTTGGACCTTTCGTAGTGCACTACATGTGGACCCTTCGTAGTGCACTACATGTGGACCCTTCGTAGTGCACTACATGTGGACCCTTCGTAGTGCACTACATTTGGACCCTTCATGGTGCACTACATTTGGATTCTTCGTAGTGCACTACATTTGGATTCTTCGTAGTGCACTACATTTGGATTCTTCATAGTGCACTACATTTGGACCCTTTCTAGTGCACTACATTTGGACTCTTCGTAGTGCACTACATTTGGACACGTAATAGTTCACTACATTTGGACCCTTCGTAGTGCACTACATTTGGATCCTTCGTAGTGCACTACATTTGGACCCTTCGTAGTGCACTACATTTGAACCCTTCCTAGTGCACTACATTTGGGACCCTTCATAGTGCACTACATTTGACCAGAGCCGATACGGCTCCCGTACAAGCCATGATCAAATGTAATAGACTATGTAGGGAATAAGGATGCCATTTTGGAATGGAACACGTCCTGCCAGCAGTCCGCTGGGTATTCTACAGTGTCCTCTCTGTTAAATAAGGGAGGATACATCTGATTATCCAGTGTACAGTAGACTAAGCCCTTCCAACAATTAGCCTGCAGTGCAGTACATAGTGGGAGAATAGACACTGTCATGCTATTACGACTTTGTCTCACACAGACACACACACAGCAGGGCGTGTGTGTGTCTGTTAATTACAGCAGGGCGTGTTAATTACAGCAGGGCGTGTTAATTACAGCAGGGCGTGTTAATTACAGCAGGCTGTGTTAATTAGTTAATTACAGCAGGGTGTGTTAATTACAGCAGGTTTAGACATGGCATTAGAAGAGTTCCAAGTCATTTAGAAACTTGGTGAGGGGGGTGGAGAAATTAAAATTGCATTCACACGCACACACATGCACACTGTGTTCTGGTCTAGTGTGTGTGTGTGGGGGTGGGTGGGGGGGGGGGGGGGGGGGGGGGGGGGGGGGGCTGTTAAAAGGGTGAATATAATTCGTTTTCTGATTGAAATCAAATCAAAGTGTATTTGTCACGTGCGCCGAATACAACAGGTATTTCACCTTACAGTGAAATGCTGACTTACAGGCTCTAACCAATAGTGCAGAAAAATGTATTAGGTGAACAATAGGTAAGTAAAGAAATAAGAAGTAGCGAAGCTACATACAGACACCGGTTAGTCAGACACCGGTTAGTCAGGCTGGTTAGTCAGTCTGGTTAGTCAGACACCGGTTAGTCAGGCTGGTTAGTCAGACACCGGTTAGTCAGGCTGGTTAGTCAGTCTGGTTAGTCAGGCTGGTTAGTCAGACACCAGTTAGTCAGGCTGGTTAGTCAGGCTGGTTAGTCAGACACCGGTTAGTCAGGCTGGTTAGTCAGGCTGGTTAGTCAGGCACCGGTTAGTCAGGCTGGTTAGTCAGGCTGGTTAGTCAGTCTGGTTAGTCAGGCACCGGTTAGTCAGGCTGGTTAGTCAGTCTGGTTAGTCAGTCTGGTTAGTCAGGCACCGGTTAGTCAGGCTGGTTAGTCAGACACCGGTTAGTCAGGCTGGTTAGTCAGGCTGGTTAGTCAGGCACCGGTTAGTCAGGCTGGTTAGTCAGACACCGGTTAGTCAGACACCGGTTAGTCAGACACCGGTTAGTCAGGCTGGTTAGTCAGGCTGGTTATTCAGACATCGGTTAGTCAGGCTGGTTAGTCAGGCTGGTTAGTCAGGCACCGGTTAGTCAGGCTGGTTAGTCAGGCACCGGTTAGTCAGGCACCGGTTAGTCAGACACTGGTTATTCAGACACCGGTTAGTCCGACACCGGTTAGTCAGACACCGGTTAGTCAGTCTGGTTAGTCAGACACCGGTTAGTCAGACACCGGTTAGTCAGGCTGGTTAGTCAGACACTGGTTATTCAGACACCGGTTAGTCCGACACCGGTTAGTCAGACACCGGTTAGTCAGGCTAGTTAGTCAGACACCGGTTAGTCAGGCTAGTTAGTCAGACACCGGTTAGTCAGGCTGGTTAGTCAGACACCGGTTAGTCAGACACCGGTTAGTCAGACACCGGTTAGTCAGGCTGGTTAGTCAGACACCGGTTAGTCAGACACCAGTTAGTCAGGCTGGTTAGTCAGGCTGGTTAGTCAGACACCGGTTAGTCAGGCTGGTTAGTCAGACACCGGTTAGTCAGGCTGGTTAGTCAGACACCGGTTAGTCAGGCTGGTTAGTCAGGCTGGTTATTCAGACATCGGTTAGTCAGGCTGGTTAGTCAGGCTGGTTATTCAGACATCGGTTAGTCAGGCTGGTTAGTCAGGCTGGTTAGTCAGGCACCGGTTAGTCAGGCTGGTTAGTCAGACACCGGTTAGTCAGGCTGGTTAGTCAGACACCGGTTAGTCAGGCTGGTTAGTCAGGCTGGTTAGTCAGACACCGGTTAGTCAGGCTGGTTAGTCAGACACCGGTTAGTCAGGCTGGTTAGTCAGACACCGGTTAGTCAGGCTGGTTAGTCAGACACCGGTTAGTCAGACACCGGTTAGTCAGACACCGGTTAGTCAGGCTGGTTAGTCAGACACCGGTTAGTCAGGCTGGTTAGTCAGACACCGGTTAGTCAGGCTGGTTAGTCAGACACCGGTTAGTCAGGCTGGTTAGTCAGACACCGGTTAGTCAGACACCAGTTAGTCAGGCTGGTTAGTCAGGCTGGTTAGTCAGACACCGGTTAGTCAGGCTGGTTAGTCAGACACCGGTTAGTCAGGCTGGTTAGTCAGACACCGGTTAGTCAGACACCGGTTAGTCAGACACCGGTTAGTCAGGCTGGTTAGTCAGACACCGGTTAGTCAGGCTGGTTAGTCAGACACCGGTTAGTCAGGCTGGTTAGTCAGGCTGGTTAGTCAGACACCGGTTAGTCAGGCTGGTTAGTCAGACACCGGTTAGTCAGGCTGGTTAGTCAGGCACCGGTTAGTCAGGCTGGTTAGTCAGGCACCGGTTAGTCAGGCTGGTTAGTCAGACACCGGTTAGTCAGACACCAGTTAGTCAGGCTGGTTAGTCAGACACCGGTTAGTCAGGCTGGTTAGTCAGACACCGGTTAGTCAGGCTGGTTAGTCAGACACCGGTTAGTCAGGCTGGTTAGTCAGGCACCGGTTAGTCAGGCTGGTTAGTCAGACACCGGTTAGTCAGACACCAGTTAGTCAGGCTGGTTATTCAGACACTGGTTAGTCAGGCTGGTTAGTCAGACACCGGTTAGTCAGACACCGGTTAGTCAGACACCAGTTAGTCAGACACCGGTTAGTCAGACACCGGTTAGTCAGGCTGGTTAGTCAGGCTGGTTAGTCAGGCTGGTTAGTCAGACACCGGTTAGTCAGACACCGGTTAGTCAGACACCGGTTAGTCAGACACTGGTTAGTCAGGCTGGTTAGTCAGACATCGGTTAGTCAGGCTGGTTAGTCAGACATCGGTTAGTCAGACACTTTTTAGTCAGGCTGGTTAGTCAGACATCGGTTAGTCAGACACTGGTTAGTCAGGCTGGTTAGTCAGACACCAGTTAGTCAGGCTGGTTAGTCAGACACCGGTTAGTCAGACACCGGTTAGTCAGGCTGGTTAGTCAGACACCAGTTAGTCAGACACCAGTTAGTCAGGCTGGTTAGTCAGACACCAGTTAGTCAGACACCGGTTAGTCAGGCTGGTTAGCCAGACACCGGTTAGTCAGACACCGGTTAGTCAGACACCGGTTAGTCAGACACCGGTTAGTCAGACACCGGTTAGTCAGGCTGGTTAGTCAGACACCTGTTAGTCAGACACCAGTTAGTCAGGCTGGTTAGTCAGACACCGGTTAGTCAGGCTGGTTAGCCAGACACAGGTTAGTCAGACACCAGTTAGTCAGGCTGGTTAGCCAGGCACTGGTTAGCCAGACACCGGTTAGTCAGACACCGGTTAGTCAGACACCGGTTAGTCAGACACTGGTTAGTCAGACACCGGTTAGTCAGGCTGGTTAGTCAGACACCGGTTAGTCAGACACTGGTTAGTCAGACACCGGTTAGTCAGACACCGGTTAGTCAGACACCGGTTAGTCAGACACCGGTTAGTCAGACACCGGTTAGTCAGGCTGGTTAGTCAGACACTGGTTAGTCAGACACCGGTTAGTCAGGCTGGTTAGTCAGACACCGGTTAGTCAGGCTGGTTAGTCAGGCTGGTTAGTCAGACACCGGTTAGTCAGGCTGGTTAGTCAGACACCGGTTAGTCAGACACCGGTTAGTCAGACACCGGTTAGTCAGACACCGGTTAGTCAGACACCGGTTAGTCAGACACCGGTTAGTCAGACACCGGTTAGTCAGGCTGGTTAGTCAGGCTGGTTAGTCAGACACCGGTTAGTCAGGCTGGTTAGTCAGACACCGGTTAGTCAGTCTGGTTAGTCAGACACCGGTTAGTCAGACACTGGTTAGTCAGACACTGGTTAGTCAGACACTGGTTAGTCAGACACCGGTTAGTCAGACACTGGTTAGTCAGGCTGGTTAGTCAGACACCGGTTAGTCAGACACTGGTTAGTCAGACACCGGTTAGTCAGACACTGGTTAGTCAGACACCGGTTAGTCAGGCTAGTTAGTCAGACACTGGTTAGTCAGACACCGGTTAGTCAGACACTGGTTAGTCAGACACTGGTTAGTCAGACACCGGTTAGTCAGACACTGGTTAGTCAGACACTGGTTAGTCAGGCTGGTTAGTCAGGCTAGTTAGTCAGACACTGGTTAGTCAGACACCGGTTAGTCAGACACTGGTTAGTCAGACACCGGTTAGTCAGACACCGGTTAGTCAGACACTGGTTAGTCAGACACCGGTTAGTCAGGTTAGTTAGTCAGACACCGGTTAGTCAGACACTGGTTAGTCAGACACCGGTTAGTCAGACACCGGTTAGTCAGACACCGGTTAGTCAGACACCGGTTAGTCAGACACCGGTTAGTCAGGCTGGTTAGTCAGACACCAGTTAGTCAGCCATCGGTTAGTCAGACACCGGTTAGTCAGACACCGGTTAGTCAGACACCGGTTAGTCAGACACCGGTTAGTCAGACACCGGTTAGTCAGACACCGGTTAATCAGACACCGGTTAGTCAGACACCAGTTAGTCAGGCTGGTTAGTCAGACACTGGTTAGTCAGACACCGGTTAGTCAGGCTGGTTAGTCAGACACTGGTTAGTCAGACACCGGTTAGTCAGACACCGGTTAGTCAGACACTGGTTAGTCAGGCTGGTTAGTCAGACATCGGTTAGTCAGGCTGGTTAGTCAGACATCGGTTAGTCAGACACTGGTTAGTCAGGCTGGTTAGTCAGACACTGGTTAGTCAGGCTGGTTAGTCAGACATCGGTTAGTCAGACACTGGTTAGTCAGGCTGGTTAGTCAGACACCAGTTAGTCAGGCTGGTTAGTCAGACACCGGTTAGTCAGACACCGGTTAATCAGGCTGGTTAGTCAGACACCAGTTAGTCAGACACCAGTTAGTCAGGTTGGTTAGTCAGACACCGGTTAGTCAGACACCAGTTAGTCAGGCTGGTTAGTCAGACACCGGTTAGTCAGGCTGGTTAGCCAGACACCGGTTAGTCAGACACCGGTTAGTCAGACACCGGTTAGTCAGACACCGGTTAGTCCGACACCGGTTAGTCAGGCTGGTTAGTCAGACACCTGTTAGTCAGACACCGGTTAGTCAGGCTGGTTAGTCAGACACCGGTTAGTCAGGCTGGTTAGCCAGACACAGGTTAGTCAGACACCAGTTAGTCAGGCTGGTTAGCCAGACACCGGTTAGTCAGACACCGGTTAGTCAGACACCGGTTAGTCAGACACTGGTTAGTCAGACACCGGTTAGTCAGACACCGGTTAGTCAGACACCGGTTAGTCAGACACCGGTTAGTCAGACACCGGTTAGTCAGACACCGGTTAGTCAGGCTGGTTAGTCAGACACCGGTTAGTCAGACACCGGTTAGTCAGGCTGGTTAGTCAGACACCGGTTAGTCAGGCTGGTTAGTCAGGCTGGTTAGTCAGACACCGGTTAGTCAGGCTGGTTAGTCAGACACCGGTTAGCCAGACACCGGTTAGTCAGACACCGGTTAGTCAGACACCGGTTAGTCAGACACCGGTTAGTCAGGCTGGTTAGTCAGACACCGGTTAGTCAGGCTGGTTAGTCAGGCTGGTTAGTCAGACACCGGTTAGTCAGGCTGGTTAGTCAGACACCGGTTAGTCAGGCTGGTTAGTCAGACACCGGTTAGTCAGTCTGGTTAGTCAGACACTGGTTAGTCAGACACCGGTTAGTCAGTCAATACAATACAGTATAGCCTCTAGCCAGGTCTTATCCATTCAGGACCTCAATACAGTATAGCCTCTAGCCAGGTCTTATCCATTCAGGACCTCAATACAGTATAGCCTCTAGCCAGGTCTTATCCATTCAGGACCTCAATACAGTATAGCCTCTAGCCAGGTCTTATCCATTCAGTACCACAATACAGTATAGCCTCTAATCAGCACTGCTCTGTCATTTTCATTTGTGTGTGTGTGTGTGTGTGTGTGTGTGTGTGTGTATTACATGTTAATCTGTCTATATAGGATTGAACACTCTGAGGCACTGTAGTAAACCTTCCTTTTCAGTGCATTTGCATGCAATGTTTCCCTCCAGCTGTCAGTGTTAGTGGGAGAGGAGACACGTTGCTATCTGATTCTTTAAGTAATCAGCCCCTCTTCTGCCTCCCTATGTTTCCTCTCAAGTACAGGATGTATAATTAATGGCTACGCTGCAGTCAAAGACTTTAAAAAAATAAAATAATAATGGACCGGTTTGTCCTAATTAGAGACTTCTCTTAACTGGTTTAAAGTGAAAAACCTTTTTACTAGCGGAGATGCTAATTACGTGCTAAAATGCTTTTAGATTGATTCTGGGCTGTTTACTGGCCCATCGGGCTAATATTGCTATTGGTATTCAGTTTCCTAAGTATTTTTTGCATAGCAGTTTAATACCATAAGTGCAGTTATTGTGGGAGTAAGTGCTCTGGTTCAGCATAATAGCACGTTTTTAAAGGTTGACTGTTTCCTGAGCTGATTTTGTTCATCGCATTACGATAATTAGTTATCTTAAGTCGATCGATGGCATTGGATGAATATTTATGTTTATATTCTGAATAAGAGTATGTATTTGAAAGGATAGTGTGTCTTCTTCTAGCATGCTTCATTTCACTAATACAGTAACCTGGCTGTAAGTATTGTTTATAGTTCACCAAATTGGTACATATTTATTTAGTATTATATCCATGAAATTATATTGTACCTTTTTTAATAAACAGATATAGACCTAGATGCAGGTTCATACCAGAACACTGAACCCATTGCTGTTCAGAGGAAGGTTGTTGTTACCCCATGTTGTTCTCGCTGCTATCTGTCTGTCTCTCTCTGTGGGCCTGTAGTCTTTAAGGGGAATGGAAACACTTCCTCTCTGTGGGCCTGTAGCCTTAAAGGGGAATGGAAACACTTCCTCTCTGTGGGCCTGTAGCCTTAAAGGGGAATGGAAACACTTCCTCTCTGTGGGCCCGTAGCCTTAAAGGGGAATGGAAACACTTCCTCTCTGTGGGCCTGTAGCCTTAAAGGGGAATGGAAACACTTCCTCTCTGTGCGCCCGTAGCCTTAAAGGGGAATGGAAACACTTCCTCTCTGTGGGCCCGTAGCCTTAAAGCGACATGGAAACACTTCCTCTCTGTGGGCCTGTAGCCTTAAAGGGGAATGGAAACACTTCCTCTCTGTGGGCCCGTAGCCTTAAAGGGGAAGTGAAACACTTCCTCTCTGTGGGCCTGTAGCCTTAAAGGGGAATGGAAACACTTCCTCTCTGTGGGCCTGTAGCCTTAAAGGGGAATGGAAACACTTCCTCTCTGTGCGCCCGTAGCCTTAAAGGGGAATGGAAACACTTCCTCTCTGTGGGCCTGTAGCCTTAAAGGGGAATGGAAACACTTCCTCTCTGTGGGCCTGTAGCCTTAAAGGGGAATGGAAACACTTACTCTCTGTGGGCCTGTAGCCTTAAAGGGGAATGGAAACACTTCCTCTCTGTGGGCCTGTAGCCTTAAAGGGGAGGTGAAACACTTTCTCTCTGTGGGCCTGTAGCCTTAAAGGGGAATGGAAACACTTCCTCTCTGTGGGCCTGTAGCCTTAAAGGGGAATGGAAACACTTCCTCTCTGTGGGCCTGTAGCCTTAAAGGGGAATGGAAACACTTCCCCTCTGTGGGCCTGAAGCCTTAAAGGGGAATGGAAACACTTCCTCTCTGTGGGCCTGTAGCCTTCTCCTCCTCCTCTCAGGGCCTGTAGACTTAATGGAGAGACATGGCTAGTCTTCCTCCTCCTCCTCCTCCTCTCGGGGTCTGTAGCCTTAATGGAGAGACATGGCTAGTCTTCCTCCTCCTCCTCCTCCTCTCAGGGTCTGTAGCCTTAATGGAGAGACATGGCTAGTCTTCCTCCTCCTCCTCCTCTGAGGGTCTGTAGCCTTAATGGAGAGACATGGCTAGTCTTCCTCCTCCTCCTCCTCTGAGGGTCTGTAGCCTTAATGGAGAGACATGGCTAGTCTTCCTCCTCCTCCTCCTCCTCCTCCTCTCAGGGTCTGTAGCCTTAATGGAGAGACATGGCTAGTCTTCCTCCTCCTCCTCCTCCTCCTCCTCCTCCTCCTCCTCCTCCTCTCAGGGCCTGTAGCCTTAATGGAGAGACATGGCTAGTCTTCCTCCTCCTCCTCCTCCTCCTCCTCCTCTCAGGGCCTGTAGCCTTAATGGAGAGACATGGCTAGTCTTCCTTTTCCTCCTCCTCCTCCTCCTCCTCCTCCTCCTCCTCCTCCTCCTCTGAGGGTCTGTAGCCTTAATGAAGAGACATGGCTAGTCTTCCTCCTCCTCCTCCTCCTCCTACTCCTCCTCTCAGGGCCTGTAGCCTTAATGGAGAGACATGGCTAGTCTTCCTCCTCCTCCTCCTCCTCTTCCTCCTCCTCTCAGGGCCTGTAGCCTTAATGGAGAGACATGGCTAGTCTTCCTCCTCCTCCTCCTCCTCCTCCTCCTCCTCCTCCTCCTCTCAGGGCCTGTAGCCTTAATGGAGAGACATGGCTAGTCTTCCTCCTCCTCCTCCTCCTCCTCCTCCTCCTCCTCCTCCTCTCAGGGTCTGTAGCCTTAATGGAGAGACATGGCTAGTCTTCCTCCTCCTCCTCCTCCTCCTCCTCTCAGGGTCTGTAGCCTTAATGGAGAGACATGGCTAGTCTTCCTCCTCCTCCTCCTCCTCCTCCTCCTCCTCCTCCTCCTCCTCTCAGGGTCTGTAGCCTTAATGGAGAGACATGGCTAGTCTTCCTCCTCCTCCTCCTCCTCTCAGGGTCTGTAGCCTTAAAGGAGAGACATTGCTATTCCTCCTCCTCCTCCTCATCCTCCTCCTCCTCCTCCTCCTACTCCTCCTCTCAGGGTCTGAAGCCTTAATGGAGAGACATGGCTATTCCTCCTCCTCCTCCTCCTCCTCCTCCTCCTACTCCTCCTCTCAGGGTCTGTAGCCTTAAAGGAGAGACATGGCTATTCCTCCTCCTCCTCCTCCTCCTCCTCCTCCTCCTCCTCCTCCTCCTCCTACTCCTCCTCTCAGGGTCTGTAGCCTTAATGGAGAGACATGGCTAGTCTTCCTCCTCCTCCTCCTCCTCTCAGGGTCTGTAGCCTTAAAGGAGAGACATGGCTATTCCTCCTCCTCCTCCTCCTCCTCCTCCTCCTCCTCCTCTCAGGGTCTGAAGCCTTAATGGAGAGACATGGCTAGTCTTCCTCCTCCTCCTCCTCCTCCTCCTCCTCCTCCTCCTCCTACTCCTCCTCTCAGGGTCTGAAGCCTTAATGGAGAGACATGGCTAGTCTTCCTCCTCCTCCTCCTCCTCCTCCTCCTCCTCCTCCTCCTCCTCCTCCTCCTCCTCTCAGGGTCTGTAGCCTTAATGGAGAGACATGGCTAGTCTTCCTCCTCCTCCTCCTCCTCCTCCTCCTCCTCCTCCTCCTTCTCCTCCTCTCAGGGTCTGTAGCCTTAATGGAGAGACATGGCTAGTCTTCCTCCTCCTCCTCCTCCTCCTCCTCCTCTCAAGGTCTGTAGCCTTAATGGAGAGAAATGGCTATTCTTCCTCCTCCTCCTCCTCCTCCTCCTTCTCTCAGGGTCTGTAGCCTTAATGGAGAGACATGGCTAGTCTTCCTCCTCCTCCTCCTCCTCCTCCTCCTCCTCTCAGGGTCTGTAGCCTTAATGGAGAGACATGGCTAGTCTTCCTCCTCCTCCTCCTCCTCCTTCTCTCAGGGTCTGCAGCCTTAAAGGAGAAACATGGCTAGTCTTCCTGTTACTGAACTCTAACACGTTTATCTCTGTTCTGTCAGATGCTCACTCTCTCTCTCCTGAAGCCTACCCCCCCCCCCGCTGCTCTCCTTCCCTTTACCTCAATCCCCTCTTCACCTTTTCCAAACCATCACACACACACACCCTGCTGTTCCCTGCAGGTAGCCTAACGATTAAGAGCGTTGGGACAGAACCCCAAGGGCTTCTTGTTTGAATCCTTGAGCCGGGCAATGTGGGAAAATGATCCGTTCTGCCCTTCAGAAAGGCATTTAACCCCCGCGTGAACTGCTCCCCGTGTACCGATGACACGGTCATCGATTTAAGGCTGTCCCCCGCACCTTTCTGATTCAGTGGGGTTAAATGCAGAAGACATTTCAGCTGAATACCTTCAGATGTGCTTCTGACTAGGTATCACCTTTCTCCTCCCTTACCCTCAACCCCCACACCCACCACCACTCTCAGACAAATCCCATTGAGCAGGGATGGGCAACTTGCGGCCTACGGGCCACATAGTAGGCCAGCGGATCAATTTCCCTAAAACAGGGAACTCAGTTAGAACAGTACAATACACCAGGTGTCATTTAGAATGATGACAGTACAATACACCAGGTGTCATTTAGAATGATGACAGTACAATACACCAGGTGTCATTTAGAATGATGACAGTGACAGGATACACCAGGTGTCATTTAGAATGATGACAGGACAATACACCAGGTGTCATTTAGAATGATGACAGTACAATGCACCAGGTGTCATTTAGAATGATGACAGTACAATACACCAGGTGTCATTTAGAATGATGACAGGACAATACACCAGGTGTCATTTAGAATGATGACAGTACAATGCACCAGGTGTCATTTAGAATGATGACAGTACAATACACCAGGTGTCATTTAGAATGATGACAGGAAAATACACCAGGTGTCATTTAGAATGATGACAGTACAATACACCAGGTGTCATTTAGAATGATGACAGTACAATACACCAGGTGTCATTTAGAATGATGACAGTTAGAACAGGACAATACACCAGGTGTCATTTAGAATGATGACAGTACAATACACCAGGTGTCATTTAGAATGATGACAGTACAATACACCAGGTGTCATTTAGAATGATGACAGTACAATACACCAGGTGTCATTTAGAATGATGACAGGACAATACACCAGGTGTCATTTAGAATGATGACAGGACAATACACCAGGTGTCATTTAGAATGATGACAGTACAATACACCAGGTGTCATTTAGAATGATGACAGGACAATACACCAGGTGTCATTTAGAATGATGACAGGACAATACACCAGGTGTCATTTAGAATGATGACAGGACAATACACCAGGTGTCATTTAGAATGATGACAGGACAATACACCAGGTGTCATTTAGAATGATGACAGGACAATACACCAGGTGTCATTTAGAATGATGACAGGACAATACACCAGGTGTCATTTAGAATGATGACAGGACAATACACCAGGTGTCATTTAGAATGATGACAGGACAATACCCCAGGTGTCATTTAGAATGATGACAGGACGATACACCAGGTGCCATTTAGAATGATGACAGGACAATACACCAGGTGTCATTTAGAATGATGACAGGACAATACACCAGGTGTCATTTAGAATGATGACAGTTAGAACAGTAGAATACACCAGGTGTCATTTAGAATGATGACAGGACAATACCCCAGGTGTCATTTAGAATGATGACAGGACAATACACCAGGTGTCATTTAGAATGATGACAGGACAATACACCAGGTGTCATTTAGAATGATGACAGTTAGAACAGTAGAATACACCAGGTGTCATTTAGAATGATGACAGTACAATACACCAGGTGTCATTTAGAAATGGGACTGTGCATCAGCAGTTTCTCTCTTGTTATTTCAGTCACTGACAGTCACTCATTTAGCCATGTCAACAAAACATTTTTAGATGTTAGTCAGCTATCTAAACTTGTAGTAATCCATGGCCGAATACAGACCGGTCACACAGGGCACGTGGCCCTGATCTCCAGGGGCCCTGACCTCCAGGGGGCTCTGAACACCAGGGGGCTCTGACCTCCAGGGGGCCTGACCTCCAGGGGTTCCTGACCTCCAGGGGGCCTGACCTCCAGGGGGCCCTGACCTCCAGGGGGCCCTGACCTCCAGGGGGCCCTGACCTCCAGGGGGCCCTGACCTCCAGGGGTTCCTGACCTCCAGGGGGCCTGACCTCCAGGGGTTCCTGACCTCCAGGGGGCCTGACCTCCAGGGGTTCCTGACCTCCAGGGGGCTCTGACCTCCAGGGGGCCCTGACCTCCAGGGGGCTCTGACCTCCAGGGGTTCCTGACCTCCAGGGGGCCTGACCTCCAGGGGTTCCTGACCTCCAGGGGGCCTGACCTCCAGGGGGCCCTGACCTCTAGGGGGCCCTGACCTCCAGGGGGCCCTGACCTCCAGGGGTTCCTGACCTCCAGGGGGCCTGACCTCCAGGGGTTCCTGACCTCCAGGGGGCCTGACCTCCAGGGGTTCCTGACCTCCAGGGGGCTCTGACCTCCAGGGGTTCCTGACCTCCAGGGGGCCTGACCTCCACGGGCCCTGACCTCCAGGGGCCCTGACCTCCAGGGGGCTCTGACCTCCAGGGGGCCCTGACCCCTGACCTCCGGGGGCACTGACCTCCAGAGGTTCTCCATTGATTTTGTTAGTCACTCAGATATTATATTAACATGGCATAGTTCATGGCAACATTTGCAGAATTGCAGGAAATTTGCTTTAAAACGGAGAGATAAAAATTCTCCATGGCAAAATGAGTAGAATGCAGGAAATTAACTTTAAAACAAAAATTGTCTCTCCGCTGTCACGACAGCGGCAGTAAAATATTTTGCCCGCGAGGGCCCCCAAAACGTCAGCCTTGACTAAAGGTATAAGGCCTTTAGTTAAGACTGTTACCGAGTGTAACTACACAAATCAGTTGACTGCGTGTGTGTGTATGGATGTGTGTGTGAATGTGTGTATGTAGACCTGCGAGCCACTGAGATCCCTCATCATGAGTTCTGATTTATGTTGAATCAAAGAGAGATGGAGAGAGAGAGAGACCCAACTCCCTCCTCTTTACGGTCTCCCCTTGGTCTTAAACACAGAGCATGATCTGAGCTCAACTCTCCTCTCTTCTTTCTCTTTTCTCTCTCTCACTCATTTCAATTCAAGGGTATTGTCATGGGAAACATATGTTTACATTGCCAAAGCAAGTGTCATATTATATGTAAATAGTTAAAGTACAAAAGGGGAAAATAAATAAACATAAATATGGGTTGTATTTACAGTGGTGTTTGTTCTTCACTGGTTGCCCTTTTCTTGTGACAACAGGTCACAAATCTTGCTGCTGTGATGTCACACTGTGGTATTTCACCCAGTAGATATGGGAATTTATCAAAATTGGATTTGTTTTCGAATTCTTTGTGGGTCTGTGTAATCTGAGGGAAATATGTGTCTCTAATATGGTCATACATTGGGCAGGAGGTTAGGAAGTGCAGCTCAGTTTCCACCTCATTTTGTGGGCAGTGTGCACATAGCCTGTCTTCTCTTGAGAGCCATGTCTGCCCACGGCGGCCTTTCTCAATAGCAAGGCTATGCTCACTGAGTCTGTACATAGTCAAAGCTTTCCTTAAGTTTGGGTCAGTCACAGTGGTCAGGTATTCTGCCGCTGTGTACTCTCTGTTTAGGGCCAAATAGCATTCTAGTTTGCTCTGTTTTTTAAAAATTCTTTCCAATGTGTCAAGTAATTATCTTTTTGTTTTCTCGTGATTTGGTTGGGTCTAATTGTGTTGCTGTCCTGGGGCTCTGTGGGGTGTGTTTGTGTTTGTGAACAGAGCCCAGGACCAGCTTGCTTAGGGGACTCTTCTCCAGGTTCATCTCTCTGTAGGTGATGGCTTTGTTATGGAAGGTTTGGGAATTGCTTCCTTTTAGGCGGTTGTAAATTTTATCGTCTCTTTTCTGGATTTTGATAATTAGCGGATATCGGCCTAATTCTGCTCTGCATGCATTAATTTGTGTTTTTCATTGTCTCTCTCTCCTGTCTCTCTCCTGTCTCTCCTGTCTCTCTCTCCTCTCTCTCTCCTGTCTCTCTCTCCTGTCTCTCTCTCTCTCTTGTCTCTCTCTCCTGTCTCTCTCTCGCTCTCTCTCTCTCTCTCTCCTGTCTCTCTCTCTCTCCTGTCTCTCTCTCTCTCCTGTCTCTCTCTCTCTCTCCTGTCTCTCTCTCTCCTGTCTCTCTCTCTCTCCTGTCTCTCTCTCTCTCCTGTCTCTCTCGTCTCTCTGCCCCCCCCTCTCTCCATCTCTCTCTCCCCAGCCACAGTCCCCTCTCCCCCCTCTCCTCTGACGCTGGTCTCTCTTCATGTTGAAGGGAGGTATAGATTCTCACTGATCTAGTTTTATCCCACTGCTCTTCAGTGTCCCCCAATAATACACATCTAAAGATCCTTCTAGTGGCTGACTTCCCTTTACTGTCAAGTCCCAATTGGCTCCCTATTCCCTATATAGTGCACTACTACCAAAAAGGAGAGGATAGGTTGCTATTTGGGATGTATCCTAGATGGGGGTTTTTGAACAATCGTCTAGACTTTTCCTTCACCTTGTTTAGCTGTTGTTGCGGCTCCGTTTATATAGGTCACTGAGTGGATTCATCTGAGGAATTATACCTGAAGGGAATTTACTGCTCCAAAATGTGTGTTTGTGTGTCTCTCAACCCCATCTCTGTCTCCCCCCCCTGTCTCTCTCTTCCCCCTCTGTCTGTCTCTCTCTTCCCCCTCTGTCTGTCTCTCTCTTCCCCCTCTGTCTGTCTCTCTCTTCCCCCCCCCCCTGTCTCTCTCTCCCCCCCCCCCTGTCTCCTCTCTTCCCCTCCCCCTGTCTGTCTCTCTCTTCCCCCTCTGTCTGTCTCTCTCTTCCCCCCTGTCTGTCTCTCTCTTCCCCCCTGTCTGTCTCTCTCTTCCCCCCTGTCTGTCTCTCTCTTCCCCCCTGTCTGTCTCTCTCTTCCCCCCTGTCTGTCTCTCTCTTCCCCCCTGTCTGTCTCTCTCCCCCCTGCTGTCTCTCTTCCCCCCTGTCTGTCTCTCTCTTCCCCCCTGTCTGTCTCTCTCTTCCCCCCTGTCTGTCTCTCTCTTCCCCCCTGTCTGTCTCTCTCTTCCCCCCTGTCTGTCTCTCTCTTCCCCCCTGTCTGTCTCTCTCTTCCCCCCTGTCTGTCTCTCTCTTCCCCCCTGTCTATCTCTCTCTTCCCCCCTGTCTGTCTCTCTCTTCCCCCCTGTCTATCTCTCTCTTCCCCCCTGTCTGTCTCTCTCTCCCCCCTGTCTGTCTCTCTCTCCCCCCCATCTGTCCTGCCCCCCCCCCCCCTGTCTCTCTCCCCCCCCCTGTCTCTCTCCTCCCCCCTGTCCCCCCCCTGTCTCTCTCCTCCCCCCCTGCCCCCCCCCCTGTCTCTCTCCTCCCCCCTGCCCCCCCCCCCCTGTCTCTCTCTTCCCCCCCTGTGTGTTGTTGCCTTTAGGGTAGGTGTTTATGTTCCTGCCTGCTAGCCTTGTTCATTAAATGATGTTTGTACTAATGGTCTCTGGTTTGTCTTTCTCCACAGTGTCCTTTCTTCCTTAGGCAGATGATGAAGACAGTCATCCTACACACAGAGGAGGGTACCTGCACAATGGAACCCTGATCCCATATGTAGTGCACACTATATGAAATAGGGTGTCACTAAAGCACTAGGGTTGCAAAGGGAGGGTATATTACTGGAAAGTTTACCAGTAAACTACCAGAATTTTTGGGGGTAACTTTCAAGGATTTTATGTAATCT
Organism: Salvelinus fontinalis; assembly: GCF_029448725.1. Lineage (NCBI taxonomy): Eukaryota > Metazoa > Chordata > Actinopteri > Salmoniformes > Salmonidae > Salvelinus > Salvelinus fontinalis. The sequence goes on along the minus strand of NC_074685.1, from coordinate 368,724 downwards.
ATTACAAGACATCTAGTGACCCGGTTGGATACTACAGATTATGACAGGTGTCTGTAATTGTGAAATAATGACATAATTAAATAATATTTTAAAATGTAGAAAAAAATTGAATTACAAAGCTGTAAAATGTTATTTTTTAATATAAACCTTAAACTTAGTGAATATCATTGCTGTTTAATGTGATCGTTTCAGTATGAAATATCTTTTTACATTTTTAACTTATTTATTTTTTATTATGTCAAAATGTATTTCGTTGTCAATGTTTTGCCGTGAAACTGGTGGCCGTTGTGAAGAAAAGGTCAATAGTTCAAAGAGTTGAAGAGTTTATTCAAAAACAAATATATTGTCGATTTTAGATGCGTTATTCATGAATTGGTCCGTTTTCTCTTCAACCATATGTTCTATCTACTAGAAACTTATGGACACTATCCACACAGATATAAATACTATATATTAATAAACCGTTTTAAAATGACGATGAAGTTAAGATTGCCATATCTTTTGTTTAATTACCATAATTTGTGAAGATTACGGTCACTTTGTTTAAATTAACCAGTAACTTTGCAACCCTAGTCGGGACATTCAGAGACGGGAATCAGTTGGTCTGCTTTTTAAACAAACGGACTGTCACAATCTCACACATCCCTTGATACCTGACTCGCCTAGCTTCAAACCAAAGCCTTTTTGGACTTAACTATTTGTTTTTAATCTACATATCTGTACATACCAGTATAACGCTTATTTGTTTTTTGTGTCAGAATTTTGCACTTAAATACTATTTTTTTATAAAAAGGCGAATATTGAGCAAAATTATTTGAACTTCTGGGGACTTCATTTGCAATCTGCTGGATTTGTATATTGCTAACTATTTTACTTTTCTTTATTATTCATTTGTATTTTTTTGGGGTGGTTTGTTGGTTGGAAAGGGATTGAATATTATTGTTTTTTAAATTTTTTATAACAAATGATCAACTGCTTATTTAAAACATGTTTATACCCGGAGAGAAAACAAATTATGTGGACCTTTGTTGCCTCACTTTAGACTTTTTTAAAGTAAATAAATGAATATATTCACAAGTGTTGTCTTTCTGACTGTAGCGTTCTGTAGTGAGGTTAGGATCCCTTAAAGAGGTAGGAGTTAACCTATGGGCCCTGGTCAAAAGTAGTGCACTACATAGGGAATAGGAGTGCCCTTTGAAATGCAGTCAGTATGATCAGCTAAAGTGACCTATGATGAGAGGAGGCTACTAAACAGAAACGTTTTTTTGAGACCAGTTTCTTTCGAAAAACCAGACAGATACTTAAAACGTATAGAAATATAGGCTGTCATCACTGATTGATGTATTTGACCTGTCTGCCTTCTTGAAGGATTGCAACAGGACTGAGTCTAGTCTGATGACAGTGCAGTTGGCTCCAATGGCATTATAACATGACAGCAGCAGGTATAGAAGGCATTATAACATGACAGCAGCAGGTAGAGAAGGCATTATAACATGACAGCAGCAGGTATAGAAGGCATTATAACATGACAGCAGCAGGTAGAGAAGGCATTATAACATGACAGCAGCAGGTAGAGAAGGCATTATAACATGACAGCAGCAGGTATAGAAGGCATTATAACATGACAGCAGCAGGTAGAGAAGGCATTATAACATGACAGCAGCAGGTAGAGAAGGCATTATAACATGACAGCAGCAGGTATAGAAGGCATTATAACATGGACAGCAGCAGGTAGAGAAGGCATTATAACATGACAGCAGCAGGTAGAGAAGGCATTATAACATGACAGCAGCAGGTATAGAAGGCATTATAACATGACAGCAGCAGGTAGAGAAGGCATTATAACATGACAGCAGCAGGTATAGAAGGCATTATAACATGACAGCAGCAAGTAGAGAAGGCATTATAACAACATGACAGCAGCAGGTATAGAAGGCATTATAACATGACAGCAGCAGGTAGAGAAGGCATTATAACATGACAGCAGCAGGTAGAGAAGGCATTATAACAACATGACAGCAGCAGGTATAGAAGGCATTATAACATGACAGCAGCAGGTAGAGAAGGCATTATAACATGACAGCAGCAGGTATAGAAGGCATTATAACATGACAGCAGCAGGTAGAGAAGGCATTATAACATGACAGCAGCAGGTAGAGAAGGCATTATAACATGACAGCAGCAGGTATAGAAGGCATTATAACATGACAGCAGCAGGTATAGAAGGCATTATAACATGACAGCAGCAGGTATAGAAGGCATTATAACATGACAGCAGCAGGTAGAGAAGGCATTATAACATGACAGCAGCAGGTATAGAAGGCATTATAACATGACAGCAGCAGGTATAGAAGGCATTATAACATGACAGCAGCAGGTAGAGAAGGCATTATAACATGACAGCAGCAGGTATAGAAGGCATTATAACATGACAGCAGCAGGTAGAGAAGGCATTATAACATGACAGCAGCAGGTATAGAAGGCATTATAACAACATGACAGCAGCAGGTATAGAAGGCATTATAACATGACAGCAGCAGGTATAGAAGGCATTATAACATGACAGCAGCAGGTAGAGAAGGCATTATAACAACATGACAGCAGCAGGTATACTGTCTGTCTGTCTGTCTGTCTGTCTGTCTGTCTGTCTGTCTGTCTGTGTCTGTCTGTCTGTCTGTCTGTCCCTCTATTTGTCCGTCCGTCCGTCTGTCTGTCTGTCTGTCCCTCTATTTGTCCGTCCGTCCGTCTGTCTGTCTGTCTGTCTGTCTGTC
>NC_074685.1:297500-364515 GCF_029448725.1 Salvelinus fontinalis | reverse complement strand
ACAGAGCCTTGACTCTAACCAGGATCTCTAGTGGCACAGCTAGCACTGTGATGCAGTACCTTAGACCACTGAGACAGAGCCTGGACTCTAACCAGAATCTCTAGTGGCACAGCTAGCACTGCCATGCAGAGCCTTAGACCACTGAGACAGAGCCTGGACTCTAACCAGGATCTCTAGTGGCACAGCTAGCACTGCCATGCAGAGCCTTAGACCACTGAGACAGAGCCTGGACTCTAACCAGGATCTCTAGTGGCACAGCAAGCACTGTGATGCAGTACCTTAGACCACTGAGACAGAGCCTGGACTCTAACCAGGATCTCTAGTGGCACAGCTAGCACTGTGATGCAGTACCTTAGACCACTGAGACAGAGCCTGGACTCTAACCAGGATCTCTAGTGGCACAGCTAGCACTGCGATGCAAAGCCTTAGACCACTGAGACAGAGCCTGGACTCTAACCAGGATCTCTAGTGGCACAGCTAGCACTGCCATGCAGAGCCTTAGACCACTGAGACAGAGCCTGGACTCTAACCAGGATCTCTAGTGGCACAGCTAGCACTGCCATGCAGAGCCTTAGACCACTGAGACAGAGCCTGGACTCTAACCAGGATCTCTAGTGGCACAGCTAGCACTGCCATGCAGAGCCTTAGACCACTGAGACAGAGCCTGGACTCTAACCAGGATCTCTAGTGGCACAGCTAGCACTGCCATGCAGAGCCTTAGACCACTGAGACAGAGCCTGGACTCTAACCAGGATCTCTAGTGGCACAGCTAGTACTGTGATGCAGAGCCTTAGACCACTGCTCCACTCGGGAGGCACCAATGTGTATTTACTTTCAGTAAATATGTCATATCATTCTTACATTCTAATAAATATGTAGAAAGGTTTTAAAGTGTATAAATACATTTATTATCACATGTGCTTGAATATTATTCTATTATATGCATATATTATAATTGATGCTTGCTGATAGATGTCTGAGAATACATTTTAATCCCTGTCTACCTGATAGGTGTCTGAGAATACATTTTAATCCCTGTCTACCTGATAGGTGTCTGAGAATACATTTTTATCTCTGTCAACCTGATAGGTGTCTGAGAAGACATTTTAATCCCTGTCAACCTGATAGGTGTCTGAGAATACATTTTAATCTCTGTCTACCTGATAGACGTCTGCGTGGGCGCTGATGCAGGTGGTTCAGAATTAACTTCCAGTTCAAATGATCTGTAATTGGGGGAATTAGTCTATAACGTAGTAGACAGGGTTTCTGTTCTGTCTGAAAGGTGTGTGTGTGTGTGTGTGTGTGTGTGTGTGTGTGTGTGTGTGTGTGTGTGTGTGTGTGTGTGTGTGTGTGTGTGTGTGTGAAAGATATCACAGGAATCACACGATGAAATGTGTAATTATGACTAGATTGCTCAGACAGATGACTATATGAAGGAAACGGAGTGACAGTCTCTCCAGTCTGTTCTGTCTCGGAGACGTGTGAGGGCTGCGTGCCATCAATGACTCCTCACTCTTATCACTTGAGAGGTGTGTGTTTGTGTGTGTGTGTATGGATATGTGTGCATGTGTTTGTGTTTGTGTTTAGTTGTGTGTGTATGGTTGTGTGTGTGTGTGGTGTGTGTGTGTGTGTGTGTGTGTGTGTGTGTGTGGGTGTGTGTGTGTGTGTGTGTGTGTGTGTGTGTGTGTGTGTGGGTGTGTGTGTGTGTGTGTGTGTGTGTGTGTGTGTGTGTGTGTGTATGTGTGTGTGTGTGTGTGTGTGTGTGTGTTTAGGGGGGTGTGTGTGGGTGTGTGTGTGTGTGTGTGTGTGTGTGTGTGTGTGTGTGTGTGTGTGTGTGTGTGTGTGTGTGTGTGTGGGTGTGTGTGTAGGGGGGGGGGGGGTGTGTGTGTGTGTGTGTGCGTGCGTGTGTGTGTGTGTGTGTGTGTGCGATACGAGTGCCAGGGTGGCATTGGGGAGGGGAACAGTCATTTACATTCACTAATGGGCCGCTGATGCCAAGTTGTTATCAGTTCATGAGAAATTAAAAAATGGACTTCTTGGCAGATGCCGGGCAGAACGTCCAGCCGGTCATATTTACATCGTCTAATAGGCCTGTTTAGCGTCACATGTCTGACTGAAGCGCCGCAGAGAGAGAAAAAAAAAGCCTGTTTTTAATTATACGTCCTTATTAAAGTGATTTAATTAACAAAGGAGTGCGTCCCAATAACACCCTATTCCCTAAACGTAGTGCACTACTTTAGACAAGGCTCTGGTTTCGAAGCAGTGCACTACGTTTAGGGAATAGTGCGGCATTTGGGCCAGAGTCATTTAGGCTTCTTTGTACTTTCCCTCCGTGTCCCGCTTTCCGTACCGAGTGGCTCCTCATTCACCTTAACACCTCGGATTATTAATCAATCATCATTATTAATGGTGGCAGACTGTAGTTCAGATGCAAGACCCCCAAAACTCTGTGTGGTGATAGAGGTAGTCTAGTCTCTGTGTGGTGGTAGAGGTAGTCTCTGTGTGGTGGTAGAGGTAGTCTCTGTGTGGTGGTAGAGGTAGTCTCTGTGTGGTGATAGAGGTAGTCTCTGTGTGGTGATAGAGGTAGTCTAGTCTCTGTGTGGTGATAGAGGTAGTCTCTGTGTGGTGATAGAGGTAGTCTCTGTGTGGTGATAGAGGTAGTCTCTGTGTGGTGATAGAGGTAGTCTCTGTGTGGTGATAGAGGTAGTCTCTGTGTGGTGATAGAGGTAGTCTCTGTGTGGTGATAGAGGTAGTCTAGTCTCTGTGTGGTGATAGAGGTAGTCTAGTCTCTGTGTGGTGATAGAGGTAGTCTCTGTGTGGTGGTAGAGGTAGTCTCTGTGTGGTGATAGAGGTAGTCTCTGTGTGGTGATAGAGGTAGTCTAGTCTCTGTGTGGTGGTAGGGGTAGTCTAGTCTCTGTGTGGTGATAGAGGTAGTCTCTATGTGGTGATAGAGGTAGTCTCTGTGTGGTGATAGAGGTAGTCTCTGTGTGGTGATAGAGGTAGTCTCTGTGTGGTGATAGAGGTAGTCTCTGTGTGGTGATAGAGGTAGTCTAGTCTCTGTGTGGTGGTAGAGGTAGTCTCTGTGTGGTGGTAGAGGTAGTCTCTGTGTGGTGGTAGAGGTAGTCTCTGTGTGGTGATAGAGGTAGTCTCTGTGTGGTGATAGAGGTAGTCTAGTCTCTGTGTGGTGATAGAGGTAGTCTCTGTGTGGTGATAGAGGTAGTCTCTGTGTGGTGGTAGAGGTAGTCTCTATGTGGTGATAGAGGTAGTCTCTGTGTGGTGATAGAGGTAGTCTCTGTGTGGTGATAGAGGTAGTCTCTGTGTGGTGATAGAGGTAGTCTAGTCTCTGTGTGGTGATAGAGGTAGTCTAGTCTCTGTGTGGTGGTAGAGGTAGTCTAGTCTCTGTGTGGTGATAGAGGTAGTCTCTGTGTGGTGATAGAGGTAGTCTCTGTGTGGTGATAGAGGTAGTCTCTGTGTGGTGATAGAGGTAGTCTCTGTGTGGTGATAGAGGTAGTCTCTGTGTGGTGATAGAGGTAGTCTCTGTGTGGTGATAGAGGTAGTCTCTGTGTGGTGATAGAGGTAGTCTCTGTGTGGTGATAGAGGTAGTCTCTGTGTGGTGATAGAGGTAGTCTCGGTGTGGTGATAGAGGTAGTCTAGTCTCTGTGTGGTGATAGAGGTAGTCTCTGTGTGGTGGTAGAGGTAGTCTCTGTGTGGTGATAGAGGTAGTCTCTGTGTGGTGGTAGTCTCTGTGTGGTGATAGAGGTAGTCTCTGTGTGGTGGTAGAGGTAGTCTAGTCTCTGTGTGGTGATAGAGGTAGTCTCTGTGTGGTGATAGAGGTAGTCTCTGTGTGGTGATAGAGGTAGTCTAGTCTCTGTGTGGTGGTAGAGGTAGTCTCTGTGTGGTGGTAGAGGTAGTCTCTGTGTGGTGATAGAGGTAGTCTCTGTGTGGTGATAGAGGTAGTCTATGTGTGGTGATAGAGGTAGTCTCTGTGTGGTGGTAGAGGTAGTCTCTGTGTGGTGATAGAGGTAGTCTCTGTGTGGTGATAGAGGTAGTCTCTGTGTGTTGATAGAGATAGTCTCTGTCTGGTGATAGAGGTAGTCTCTGTGTGGTGATAGAGGTAGTCTCTGTGTGGTGGTAGAGGTAGTCTCTGTGTGGTGATAGAGGTAGTCTCTGTGTGGTGATAGACTAGTCTCTGTGTGGTGGTAGAGGTAGTCTCTGTGTGGTGATAGAGGGTAGTCTCTGTGTGGTGATAGAGGTAGTCTCTGTGTGGTGGTACCAATCTTTTTTGCCTGTCATTTCCAATGTATTCATGTCACTTTGAGAAATGATTTGTATATCACTGAAAGATCGTCTCTTTTCCATGGCAAGCAGTGTTATTTATTATTTGACAATAGGTCTTGTCTCTGTGTTGCCATTTTTCAATTGCCTGTCATTTCCAGTTGATTATAGGAACCCTTCTAAGTAGCTTAGCCATGAAATCATAATTATCCACTGTTATTTGTTGTGTCACATCTGATTAGCAGGCTGGCTGACTCTCTAAAGACATTCTATCCATCAGAAATTAGGGACAAGCATAGCAGAGCAGGAAAGTAGTAACTACTTGTTATTGCTTTCCTTGCAGTCCATTGTCTACAGTCTACAGCACTTCAATTCGATTGTAATATCCAAGAAAAATAATTAAAGAGTAATATGATGTGTTTTTGTTTTTTGGGTAAATTCCAAGTCAATTTTACGGAACAAATTATTAAATTCATACATTGAAAATAATGGTAAATTCTACATGTTTTCATTGGAGTTCATCCCCTGAATTTAAAAGCGCCCCCCAACCCTGAGGTGTTGTCGTGTTTGCGAAGACAGACCGTCATCTCTGCCTCACTTTCCATTTCCCCCCAAAATCCCCAATGTTTCAGGTCCTTCTCCGCAGACGTTGGTTATAGCTACAGTGCCCTCCGTAATTATTAGGACAGTGACACATGTGTAGTTGCTGTAGCTCTGTACTCCAGCATTTAAGATGTGAAATGATACAATGACCCACGAGGGTTAAAGTGCAGACTGACAGCTTTCATTTGAGGGTATTTTCATCCGTATCGGATGGACCGTTTAGAAATTACACCACTATTTATAGGGGACCAAAAGTATTGGTACAAATTCAATTATATGTGTATTAAAGTAGTCCAATGTTTAGTATTTGGTCCCATATTCTTAGCACGCAATGATTACATCAGGCGTGTGACTCTACAAACGTTTTTAAATGCTGTTAGTTTTGGTTGTATTTAAGATAATTTTGTGCCCAGTAGAAATTAATTATAAATAATATATTTTGTTATTTTTGGAGTAAATTTTATTGTAAATAAGAATAGAATATGTTTCTAAACACTTCTACATTAATGTGGATGCTACCATGGTTACGGATAGTCCTGAATGAATTGGGAATAACAATGAGTAAGAAACTTACAGACGCACAAATATCATACCCCTAAGACATTTTTTTGTATACAATATTTTCTCACTCATCATTATTATACACAGTTCTCCTCTGGTCTCCTCTGTTCTCCTCTGGTCTCCGCTGGTCTCCTCTGGTCTCCTCGGGTCTTTTCAGTTCTCCTCTGTTCTCCTCAGGTCTCCTCTGTTCTCCTCTGTTCTCCTCTGGTCTCCTCTGGTCTCCTCGGGTCTCCTCTGGTCTCCTCGGGTCTCCTCGGGTCTCCTCTGGTCTCCTCTGGTCTCCTCAGGTCTCCTCTGGTCTCCTCGGGTCCCCTCGGGTCTCCTCAGGTCTCATCTGGTCTCCTCTGGTCTCCTCGGGTCTCCTCTGGTCTCCTCTGTTCTCCTCTGTTCTCCTCAGGTCTCTTCTGTTCTCCTCGGGTCTCCTCTGGTCTCCTCTGGTCTCCTCGGGTCTCCTCAGGTCTCATCTGGTCTCCGCTGGTCTCCTCTGTTCTCCTCAGGTCTCCTCTGTTCTCCTCTGGTCTCCTCAGGTCTCCTCTGTTCTCCTCGGGTCTCCTCTGTTCTCCTCTGGTCTCCTCTGGTCTCCTCAGGTCTCTTCAGGTCTCCTCTGGTCTCCTCAGGTCTCATCTGGTCTCCGCTGGTCTCCTCTGTTCTCCTCTGGTCTCCTCTGGTCTCCTCAGGTCTCCTCGGGTCTCCTCTGGTCTCCTCAGGTCTCCTCTGGTCTCCTCTTGTCTCCTCTAGTCTCCTCTAACTGAGGAATGTGAACAATCCCAGATGAAACAACCTGTCACACCATTCACTCAATGACCATGAGAAAACATCCATGGTTAAAGAAAAGCACGCAACAGTTTTTATCCTGAAAACTAGAAGCATCTACCTATAAAGGGGAGTCTTTTCCTAAGCGGACAAGAACATAGTTGAAATTATCCATATTATTAAATATAATCTCAAATAGAATAGAACAGGGTGGTTGAACCACATTACAGCCCAGTACTCAGGCCTATATGCTGGCCGTGAGGAACAGAACGGCCCTGGTACCAATCCCAGGGGAGCTCCTGTTCCATGGCTGCCATGCCGACTAGTACCCCTGGCTGCCAATGTCAGCTGGGCATGGGGGCAGAAAAATGACTGGCACTTCATTGTCAACCTCTTGCCCCGTCTGTCACCCCCATTGGCCAAGCCATGCAGAGTGTTCCAATCAGACTGTCGTATGAAGACTCCATGCAAATCATTCAAATCATAGGGAAATGAATGCAGAAGTAAACTGCGTTAGGATTGACAGCCAAGTAATCTAGGGGGGGGGGGGGGGGGGTCATTTGGGGCATGTGAATGTCCCTGTAATTCAATGTTCTTAAAACATTTTTTTGAAAAGCTACTGTTATGATTTTTTAAAACACCTCGTCCACTAGACTAGGAATCCCTTGGACCAAAGTTAAGAGTACTGCAAAGAAGTTATATTGTATCTGTTAATGAGTAGGTTCTTCCGGTTTCTCTCTCTGCTGCTTTTGTTCTAAATAACCCATTTCTAAAGCTAAACTGCTGCGCCATATTTTCATGCTTTCTATCTATATTATATATTTCTATATTATCTATATTCTATCTTTCTATATTATCTATATTCTATCTTTCTATATTATCTATATTTCTATATTATCTATATTCTATCTTTCTATATTATCTATATTCTATCTTTCTATATTTCTATATTATCTATATTCTATCTTTCTATATTATCTATATTCTATCTTTCTATATTATCTATATTCTATCTTTCTATATTATCTATATTCTATCTTTCTATATTATCTATATTCTATATTTCTATATTATCTATATTCTATCTTTCTATATTGTAAACTCCTTCATGTGTCTGGGAGTTAAGGCATGCTACTGAACTGTGGAACTGCTTCATGGGAGGAGGTGAGGGCCCTGGGAGAGTGGTGCCAGGAAAATAACCTCTCACTCAATGTTGACTGATTGTGGATTCAGGAAACAGCAGAGGGAGCACGCCCCCTATCCACATCGATGGGACCGCAGTGGAGCAGCTGGAAAGCTTCAAGTTCCTCTGCGTACACATCTCTGACGATCTGAAATGGTCCACCCACACAGACAGTGTGGTGAAAAAGGCGCAACAGTGCCTCTTCAACCTCAGGAGGCTGAAGAAATTCGTCTTGGCACCTAAAACCCTCACAAACTTTTACAGATGCAAAATTGAGAGCATCCTGTCGGGATGTATCACCGCCTGGTATGGCAACCGCTCCGCCCACAACCGCAGGGTTCTCCAGAGGGTAGTGAGGTCTGCACAACGCATCACCGGGGGCAAATTACTATTGTAAAGTGGCTGTTCCACTGGATATCTTAAGGTGAATGCACCAATTTGTAAGTCGCTCTGGATAAGAGCGTCAGCTAAATGACTTAAATGTTAAATGTAAATGTAACTACCTGGCCCCAAGGACATCTACAGCACCCGATGTCACAGGAAGGCCATAAAGACCAGAGCCACAGCCTGTTCACTCCGCTGTCATTCAGAAGGGGAGGTCAGTACAGGTGCATCAAAGCTGGGACCGAGAGACTGAAAAACAGCTTCTATCTCAAGGCCATTAGACTGTTAAATAGCCATATTTATATATTCCTTAATTCTGTTATTTTACTTTTAGGTTTGTGTGTATTGTTGTGAATTGTTTGTTAGATATTACTGCACTGTTGGAGCTAGAAACACAATCATTTCACTACATCCGCAATAACATCTGCTAAACATGTGTATGTGACCAATAACATTTGATTTGATGTGTCTGGCCTAGGAGTTAGGGAATGCAGCTGCACTGTGGAACTCCTTAAATCATCTGTCACCAAGATTAGGATTCCCTTCTGTGTTCCCTAACAGATATTGCTCTCTCTCTTCTCTCTGTCTCTGTCTTTCTCCCCCCCCCCTCTCTCTCTCTCTCTCTCTCTCTCTCTCTCTCTCTCTCTCTCTCTCTCTCTCTCTCTCTCTCTCGCTCTCTCTCTCTCTCTCTCTCTCTCTCTCTCTCTATATATATATATATCTGTATCTCTATCTGTATCTCTATCTGTATCTCTCTCTCTCTCTCTATCTGTATCTCTCTCTCTCTCTCTCTCTCTCTCTCTCTCTCTATCTGTATCCCTCTCTCTCTCTCTCTCTCTATCTGTATCTCTATCTGTATCTGTATCTCTCTCTCTCTCTCTCTCTCTCTCTCTCTCTCTCTCTCTCTCTTACTCTCTCTCTCTGTATCTCTCTCTCTGTATCTCTCTCTCTCTCTCTCTCTCTCTCTCTCTCTCCCTCTCTGAGAACCAGATGGTTTACGTTATGCAGCAATATGCCTGTAAATTCCCAGCACTTTTCTGGGTTTTTACAATTGAAGCAGGAGGTCATAAAACATGAAGCATTCCTCCACCTGAGAGAGAGAGAGAGAGAGAGAGAGAGAGAGAGAGAGAGAGAGAATCTCTCTGTCCTCTTAGAGCATAAATCAGACATGAACATTGGCTCAGAGAGCACGTAGGAAGATGAGGAAATGGTTTTCTCCGTTCTCTTGTTTTGAGTGGATCGACCGACCACAGACATTGCCTGCGTCCCAAATGGAACCCTATTCCCAATAGTGTTTAGGTCAAAAGTGTTGCACTATATAGGGAATGGGGTATAATTTGGGATGCAGACAGTGTGTCTGGTTGAGATTCCAATCATTCAGGCGGTAGTGGAGGGTGGCGGAGGGTGGATTGGGGTCAGAACAGGTCGGGTACTGAGAAACGAACGGCTCTATTTTTACCGTTTCCTAAACAGACTTCATCCTCCGAAGGTTTGTTTTGAGGTTTCTCAAGGAGAGGTTTGTTTTGAGATTTCTCAAGGAGAGGTTTGTTTTGAGGTTTCTCAAGGAGAGGAGATTTGTTTTGAGGTTTCTCAAGGAGAGGAGATTTGTTTTGAGGTTTCTCAAGGAGAGGAGATTTGTTTTGAGGTTTCTCAAGGAGAGGAGGTTTGTTTTGAGGTTTCTCAAGGAGAGGAGGTTTGTTTTGAGGTTTCTCAAGGAGAGGAGATTTGTTTTGAGGTTTCTCAAGGAGAGGTTTGTTTTGAGGTTTCTCAAGGAGAGGTTTGTTTTGAGGTTTCTCAAGGAGAGGAGATTTGTTTTGAGGTTTCTCAAGGAGAGGAGATTTGTTTTGAGGTTTCTCAAGGAGAGGTTTGTTTTGAGGTTTCTCAAGGAGAGGTTTGTTTTGAGGTTTCTCAAGGAGAGGAGATTTGTTTTGAGGTTTCTCAAGGAGAGGAGGTTTGTTTGTTTCCTTTTCTTCTCATCTTTTTCACTACAGGATGTAGAAAATTTCTGTTTTCACATAATATGTAGACACTGGTGCTGGAGATAACGAATATATGAGGTTAAAAAGTGGTGAGTGAAGGTGGTTTTCTGGGGAATTAATGAATTAATGTTGGTTTCTCTGAACCTGATGATACTCGTTGATCTCAGTTGTTGGAGAATTACATTTAATTAAATATTGAGCGGTATTGAGACTGAGAGGTCCATTAGTATTCTCCAGGATGTCTTGATACTAGTTTTGCTAGTCACCTTCATCGGTTTCCATCTCCTTTAAACAGATAAATGACAAAGATAATCTCCCACGCTGACACATATAAATCCTTTAATCAGTTTCTGTTTTACCCTCTCTAATTTCCTTTTGTCAAGTTCTTTTATTTACATTTTTTTTGTCATCTAACAGACGCTCTTATACAGAGCAACTAGGGTTAACGACAGATTTTTTCCCCCACCTAGTCGGCTTGGGGGATTCGAACCAGCGACCTTTCGGTTACTGGCCCAACGCTCTTACCTGCTGTCCCTTTTTATTGAAAAACACCATCAATCATAACTCACTGGTGTCCCTGGTGATGAATAGGCTGTGGCGGACCGATGCAGAAGCTTTTAAACAACAAGAAAACACACTGACTGAATACATTCCCTCAGCCTCTGATTTAGGATATTTTTTACATCTGATAAATAACAATAATGTAACATTTATGGGACAAGATCAACTAACTCGTATGAACAGACCAATCCTCAGCAGAGGCTATAGAGCCACACTAGGCTATAGAGCCACACTAGGCTATAGAGCCACACTAGGCTATAGAGCCACACTAGGCTATAGAGACACACTAGGCTATAGAGCCACACTAGGCTATAGAGCCACACTAGGCTATAGAGCCACACTAGGCTATAGAGCCACACTAGGCTATAGAGCCACACTAGGCTATAGAGCCACACTAGGCTATAGAGCCACACTAGGCTATAGAGCCACACTAGGCTATAGAGCCACACTAGGCTATAGAGCCACACTAGGCTATAGAGCCACACTAGGCTATAAATATATATAATCATTGTTGATTAAGGGCTTGTAAGTAAGCGTTTCACTGTAAGGTCTACTACACCTGTTGTATTCGACACAAGTCACAAATACAATTTGATTTGATCTGTCACAATAAATGTGTTTCTAAACTTTTATTTAATCCAGGGGAACCGACTGAGATCAGGGTGTCATTTCCAATGGTGCCCCGAGAACAACAATTCAAGCAATGACAACAACAATTCAAGCGATGTGAGCAACAATTCAAGCAATGATCATTACAAAATTAACAGTTACTGCATTTCAAATAAATAACATTACATTGAAAAGACACCTACTTCCGATGATCACAAATGTCTGTAATTATTTCTGGCCCTCCCCTCATCACATGTGAAATATATCTCATAATTAAATAAGATTATTTTTTTATTTTTTTAAATAGAACGACAAAACTGTCAAATATTATCCTAAATATGAATCATAAACTTAGTGAATAACATTGGTGTTTAATATTAAGATTATTTTTTTTACACTCTATTTATTTTTCATTATGTCAAAATGTATTTTGTTGTCAATGTTTTGTCGTGAAACTGGTGGTAGTTGTGAAGAAAAGGTCAATAGTTCACCAGATCAAGGAAACTCCCTTGAGGTTTGAACTGAATCACAGTGTTTGACATGGTGAAGGAGAGAGGAGGCACTGTGCTAACACAGGTAGGGCATCAGCCATCAGAAGTTGGTTTCTAATGTGTCTGGCAGACAGACAGACAGACAGACAGACAGACAGACAGACAGACAGACAGACAGACAGACAGACAGACAGACAGAGAGTGGTACTACTTCACAGTGAAAATGATGGCTGCAATCATCATCACACACAGACATATAAACACACACACACACACACACACACATAAACACACACACACACACACACACACACACACACACACACACACACACACACACACACACACACACACACACACACACACACACACACACACACACACACACACACACACACATACACATAAACACACACACATACACATAAACACACACACAGCCGTCAGTCTCATAAGATTGGGGGCTGTTAGGGACTGTTTGGGGAAAGGCTTTCATGTTGAGAGAAATGTGTTACCTGATGTGGAGTTGGAATCGGAACACTGGAATCAGAACACTGGAATCGGAACACTGGAATCGGAACACTGGAATCGGAACACTGGAATCGGAACACTGGAATCGGAACACTGGAATCGGAACACTGGAATCGGAACACTGGAATCGGAACACTGGAATCGGAACACTGGAATCGGAACACTGGAATCGGAACACTGGAATCGGAACACTGGAATCGGAACACTGGAATCGGAACACTGGAATCGGAACACTGGAATCGGAACACTAATCAGCTTCACTGAGTCCTACCACCAAAATAAAACTGATTGGAAATGGATTAAAAAATCTTCATCCCAAAAATAGCTTTATAGAATGTAAACTACTACACTACTATAGACCAGGGCCCTATTCCCTATATAGTGCACTACTATAGACCACAGCCCTATTCCCTACATAGTGCACTACTATAGACCACAGCCCTATTCCCTACATAGTGCACTACTATAGACCACAGCCCTCCCTATATAGTGCACTACTATAGACCACAGCCCTCCCTATATAGTGCACTACTATAGACCAGGGCCCTATTCCCTACATAGTGCACTACTATAGACCACAGCCCTATTCCCTACATAGTGCACTACTATAGACCACAGCCCTATTCCCTACATAGTGCACTACTATAGACCACAGCCCTCCCTATATAGTGCACTACTATAGACCACAGCCCTATTCCCTACATAGTGCACTACTATAGACCACAGCCCTCCCTATATAGTGCACTACTATAGACCACAGCCCTCCATATATAGTGCACTACTTTAGAACACAGCCCTATTCTTTATATAGTGCACTACTATAGACCAGAGCCCTATTCCCTACATAGTGCACTACTTTAGACCAGAGCCCTATTCCCTATATAGTGCACTACTTTAGACCAGAGCCCTATTCCCTATATAGTGCACTACTATAGACCAGGGCCCTATTCCCTATGTAGTGCACTACTTTAGACCAGAGCCCTATTCCCTATATAGTGCACTACTTTAGACCACAACCCTATTCCCTACATAGTGCACTACTTTAGACCAGAGCCCTATTCCCTACATAGTGCACTACTATAGACCACTGCCCTATTCTTTATTATAGTGCACTACTATAGACCAGGGCCCTATTCCCTATGTAGTGCACTACTTTAGACCAGAGCCCTATTCCCTATATAGTGCACTACTTTAGACCAGAGCCCTATTCCCTATATAGTGCACTACTTTAGACCAGGGCCCTATTCCCTATATAGTGCACTACTTTAGACCAGAGCCCTATTCCCTATATAGTGTACTACTATAGACCAGAGCCCTATTCCCTATATAGTGCACTACTATAGTCCAGAGCCCTATTCCCTATATATTGTACTACTATAGACCACAGCCCTCCCTATATAGTGCACTACTTTAGACCAGAGCCCTATTCCCTATATAGTGTACTACTTTAGACCAGAGCCCTATTCCCTATATATTGTACTACTATAGACCAGAGCCCTCCCTATATAGTACACTACTTTAGACCAGAGCCCTATTCCCTATATATTGTACTACTTTAGACCACAGCCCTCCCTATATAGTGCACTACTTTAGACCAGAGCCCTATTCCCTATATAGTGCACTACTTTAGACCAGAGCCCTATTCCCTATATATTGTACTACTATAGACCACAGCCCTCCCTATATAGTGCACTACTTTAGACCAGAGCCCTATTCCCTATATATTGTACTACTATAGACCACAGCCCTCCCTATATAGTGCACCGGCTGTCCTAACATGAAGTGGTAGCATGAAGTCGGCGTACACCGGCTATCCTAACATGAAGTGGTAGCATGAAGTCGACGTACACCGGCTATCCTAACATGAAGTGGTAGCATGAAGTCGACGTACACCGGCTATCCTAACATGAAGTGGTAGCATGAAGTCGGCGTACACCGGCTGTCCTAACATGAAGTGGTAGCCGGAAGTCGACGTACACCGGCTATCCTAACATGAAGTGGTAGCATGAAGTCAACGTGCACCGGCTATCCTAACATGAAGTGGTAGCATGAAGTCGGCGTACACCGGCTGTCCTAACATGAAGTACACCGATATATCTGTCAGTCTAAAACTGGAGTCAGACTTGAGTGACATTCAATGTTTCATCAACAAACACGACTGTATCTATAAACACTTGTTTGTTGCTGTGTCACGAAAGCCATATATTTTCTCTGGGCAAAAGATATCTCTTAATTTCCTCTTTAAAAATCCCGTCCATGGCCAACTTTCATTTATAGAACTCAAAATGACAATTTAACATTGGCTTCACAGCCCCATTCCCTCAGCTCATAAGTCATGTCCATCCATAGAACAGTAAGTGAAACCCTGGGAATGAAGAAACCCCCAGAACCCTCAGTCAAGACGCTCTCGTTGAAGCTCAAGCAACTTATTAGCCGTTGCGAGACCAGAGGCACGACTCCCAACCTTGTGTAAGAAGAGAGGCTAATTGTGGTCAATGACTCCTAGCCCTGGTTCTCTCTATGTAGTTCTCTGTAGTTGATGTACCCCAAAAGGCACCCTATTTGCTATACAGATTAATACTCGTTATTTTGAGCTAGTTTGCTACAGCAAATGTGAATTATTATTATAATGAATGGACATTTTGTGTAGAGGTTGATACATTTTTTCGTAAGGGTGCTATGTGGGATGCACCTTGTGGTACTTTGTAGTGGGGAAGAGAGCGGTTGCAGCGCCAGCAGCCAATCTGGCTTTGATATCCCAATTAAGGAGCCAGCCCCTGGGTACAGGGAACGAAGCAAGAGAGGGAAGAGTGAGAAGAGAGGGAAGAGAGAGAAGAGAGGGCAGAGAGAGAAGAGGAGAAGAGAGGGAAGAGAAGATATGGAAGAGAGGGAAGAGGAGAGAGAGAGAAGAGAGGGAAGAGAAGAGAGGGAAGAGGAGAGAGAGAGAAGAGAGGGAAGAGAAGAGAGGGACGAGGAGAGAGAGAGAAGAGAGGGAAGAGGAGAGAGAGAGAAGAGGGAAGATAAGAGAGGGATGAGGAGAGAGAGAGAAGAGAGGGAAGAGAAGAGAGGGAAGAGGAGAGAGAGAGAGGGGCGAGAGGGAAGAGAAGACAGGGATGAGAGGGAAGAGAGAGAATAAAAAAAGAAATAAAAAAAGAGAGAGAATAGAGGGGCGAGAGGGAAGAGGAGAGAGGGACGGGAAGAGAGGGAAGAGGGAAGAGAGAGAGAGAAGAGAGAGAGGGAAAAGAGGGATGAGATAGAAGAGAGGGAATAGAGAGAAGAGAGAGAGAAGAGCGAGATGAAAGGAAAGAGATAGAAGAGAGGGAATAGAGAGAAGAGAGAGAAGAGAGAGATGAAAGGAAAGAGATAGAAGAGAGGGAATAGAGAGAAGAGAGAGAAGAGAGAGATGAAAGGAAGGGAGGGAAGAGTGGGAAGAGAGAGAAGAGAGGGAAGCGAAAGAAGAGAGAGAAGAGAGAGAAGAGAGGGAATAGAGAGAATAGAGAGAAGAGAGGAAAGAGAGGGAATAGGGAGAAGAGAGGGAAGAGAGAGAAGAGAGAGAAGAGAGGGAAGAGAGAGAAGAGAGGGAAGAGAGGGAAGCGAAAGAAGAGAGAGAAGAGAGGGAAGAGAGGGAAGCGAAAGAAGAGAGAGAAGAGAGAGAAGAGAGAGAATAGAGAGAAGAGAGGAAAGAGAGGGAATAGGGAGAAGAGAGGGAAGAGAGAGAAGAGAGAGAAGAGAGGGAAGAGAGAGAAGAGAGGGAAGAGAGGGAAGCGAAAGAAGAGAGAGAAGAGAGGGAAGAGAGGGAAGCGAAAGAAGAGAGGGAAGAGAGAGAAGAGAGAGAATAGAGAGAAGAGAGGAAAGAGAGGGAAGAGAGGGAAGAGAGGGAAGAGAGAAGCGAGGGAAGATACTAACACTTACAGTACATGTAAGGCTACAGCAAATAAACTCAGCAAAAAAAGATATGTCCTCTCACTGTCAACTGCATTTCTTTTCAACAAACTTAACATGTGTAAATATTTGTATGAATGTATTTGTATTCAACAACTGAGACATAAACTGAACAAGTTCCACAGACATGTGACTAACAGAAATTGAATAATGTGTCCCTGAACAAATGGGGAGTCAAAATCAAAAGTAACAGTCAGTATCTGGTGTGGCCACCAGCTGCATTAAGTACTGCAGTGCATCTCCTCCTCATGGACGGCACCAGATTTGAGAGTTCTTGCTGTGAGATGTTACCCCACTCTTCCACCAAGGCACCTGCAAGTTCCCGGACATTTCTGGAGGGAATGGCCCTAGTCCTCACCCGCTGATCCAACAGGTCCCAGACGTGCTCAATGGGATTGAGATCCGGGCTCTTCGCTGGCCATGGCAGAACACTGACATTCATGTCTTCCAGGAAACCACGCAGAGAACGAGCAGCATGCCTGGTGGCATTGTCATGCTGGTGTCACGCCCTGATCTGTTTCACCTGTTCCTGTGATTGTCTCCACCCCCTCCAGGTGTCGCTGATTTTCCCCAGTGTATGTATCCCTGTGTTTCCTGTCTCTCTGTGCCAGTGTATTTATCCCTGTGTTTCCTGTCTCTCTGTACCAGTGTATTTATCCCTGTGTTTCCTGTCTCTCTGTACCAGTGTATTTATCCCTGTGTTTCCTGTCTCTCTGTACCAGTGTATTTATCCCTGTGTTTCGTGTCTCTCTGTGCCAGTGTATTTATCCCTGTGTTTCCTGTCTCTCTGTACCAGTGTATTTATCCCTGTGTTTCCTGTCTAACTGTGCCAGTGTATTTATCCCTGTGTTTCCTGTCTCTCTGTGCCAGTGTATTTATCCCTGTGTTTCCTGTCTCTCTGTACCAGTGTATTTATCCCTGTGTTTCCTGTCTCTCTGTACCAGTGTATTTATCCCTGTGTTTCCTGTCTCTCTGTACCAGTGTATTTATCCCTGTGTTTCCTGTCTAACTGTACCAGTGTATGTATCCCTGTGTTTCCTGTCTAACTGTGCCAGTGTATGTATCCCTGTGTTTCCTGTCTAACTGTGCCAGTGTATTTATCCCTGTGTTTCTTGTCTCTCTGTACCAGTGTATTTATCCCTGTGTTTCCTGTCTCTCTGTACCAGTGTATGTATCCCTGTGTTTCCTGTCTAACTGTGCCAGTGTATTTATCCCTGTGTTTCCTGTCTCTCTGTACCAGTGTATTTATCCCTGTGTTTCCTGTCTCTCTGTACCAGTGTATTTATCCCTGTGTTTCCTGTCTCTCTGTACCAGTGTATTTATCCCTGTGTTTCCTGTCTCTCTGTACCAGTGTATTTATCCCTGTGTTTCCTGTCTCTCTGTACCAGTGTATTTATCCCTGTGTTTCCTGTCTATCTGTGCCAGTGTATTTATCCCTGTGTTTCCTGTCTCTCTGTACCAGTGTATTTATCCCTGTGTTTCCTGTCTAACTGTGCCAGTGTATTTATCCCTGTGTTTCCTGTCTCTCTGTACCAGTGTATTTATCCCTGTGTTTCCTGTCTCTCTGTACCAGTGTATTTATCCCTGTGTTTCCTGTCTAACTGTGCCAGTGTATTTATCCCTGTGTTTCCTGTCTCTCTGTACCAGTGTATGTATCCCTGTGTTTCCTGTCTAACTGTGCCAGTGTATTTATCCCTGTGTTTCCTGTCTCTCTGTACCAGTGTATTTATCCCTGTGTTTCCTGTCTCTCTGTGCCAGTGTATTTATCCCTGTGTTTTCTGTCTCTCTGTACCAGTGTATTTATCCCTGTGTTTCCTGTCTCTCTGTACCAGTGTATTTATCCCTGTGTTTCCTGTCTCACTGTACCAGTGTATTTATCCCTGTGTTTCCTGTCTCTCTGTATCAGTGTATTAATCCCTGTGTTTCCTGTCTCTCTGTGCCAGTGTATTTATCCCTGTGTTTCCTGTCTCTCTGTACCAGTGTATTTATCCCTTTGTTTCCTGTCTCGCTGTCCCAGTGTATTTATCCCTGTTTCCTGTCTATCTGTGTCAGTGTATTTATCCCTGTGTTTCCTGTCTATCTGTGCCAGTGTATTTATCCCTGTGTTTCCTGTCTCTCTGTACCAGTGTATTTATCCCTGTGTTTCCTGTCTCTCTGTGCCAGTTTGTCTTGTATGTTTAGTCAAGTCAACCAGCGTGTTTTTCCCCGTTCTCCTTTTGCTATTCTCTTTTTATAGTCCTCCCGGTTCTGGCCCCTGCTTGACTCTAGACTACTTTCCCGCCTGATCACCCTGCCTGCCCTGACCTTGAATCTGCCTGCACTTTGGTACCTTTTGGACTCTGAACTGGTTTTGACCCTTTTACCTGTCCACGACCATGCCATTGCCTTACCCTATTGGATTAATAAACATTGTACGACTCCAACCATCAGCCTCCTGTGTCTGCATCTGGGTCTCGCCTTGTGTCATGATAGCTGGAGGGTCATGTCATGATGAGCCTGCAGGAAGGGTACCACGTGAGAGAGGACTATGCATTCCCTGTAACGCACAGCATTGAGATTGCCTGCAATGACAACACGCTCAGTCCGATGATGCTGTGACACACCGCCCCAGACCATGACGGACCCTCCACCTCCAAATCGGTCCCGCTCCAGAGTACAGGCCTCGGTGTAACGCTCATTTCTTTGACGATAAACGCGAATCTGACCATCAACCCCTGGTGAGAAAAAACTGTGACTCGTCAGTGAAGAGCACTTTTTGCCAGTCCTGTCTGGTCCAGCAACGGTGGGTTTGTGCCCATGGGCAACATTGTTGCCGGTGATGTCTGGTGAGGACCTGCCTTACAACAGGCCTATAAGCCCTCAGTCCAGCCTCTCTCAGCCTATTGCGGACAGTTTGAGCACTGATGTAGGGATTGTGGGTTCCTGGTGTAACTCGGGCAGTTGTTGTTGCCATCCTGTACCTGTCCCGCAGGTGTGATGTTCAGATGTACTGATCCTGTGCAGGTGTTGTTACACGTGCTCTGTCACTGCGAGGACGATCAGCTGTCTGTTCTGTCTCCCTGTGGAGCTGTCTTAGGTGTCTCACAGTACGGACATTGCAACGCATTGCCCTGGACACATCTGCAGTCCTCATGCCTCCTTGCAGCATGCCTAAGGCATGTTCACACAGATGAGCAGGGACCCTGGGCATCTTTCTTTTGGTGTTTTTCAGTCAGTAGAAAGGCCTCTTTAGTGTCCTAAGTTTTCATAACTGTGACCTTAATTGCCTACTCTCTGTAAGCTGTTTGTGTCTTAACGACCGTTCCACAGGTGCATGTTCAATGAATTGTTTATGGTCCATTGAACAAGCATGGGAAACAGTGTTTAAACCCTTTACAATGGAGATCTGTGAAGTTATTTGGATTTTTACGAATTATCTTTCAAAGACAGGGTCCTGAAAAAGAGAAGTTTATTTTTGTTGTTGCTGAGTTTATAATATTTCCCAATTAAAAAATGTATTCTGTATTAATTATACTTCATTTAGATTGTGAAACATCTATATAGCAAGAGTACATTAAAAAAAATAAAAAATTGAAAATAACAAAAATCCCAAATAACAAAAATCCCAAATAACCTGGCTTTGTATTTCATTGCATTTCATTGACATTGTATTGGTGACGATAACATGATGGAATGACATTGTATTGGTGACGATAACATGATGGAATGACATTGTATTGGTGACGATAACATGATGGAATGACATTGTATTGGTGACGATAACATGATGGAATTACATTGTATTGCCTTCTAAACAACAGATCAGTCTTCCATGCAGCCCTCATCCACCGCAGAGATGCCTCAACACGCATCAACCAGACACACACACACA
The DNA here is from genome assembly GCF_029448725.1 of Salvelinus fontinalis. Taxonomy (NCBI): domain Eukaryota; kingdom Metazoa; phylum Chordata; class Actinopteri; order Salmoniformes; family Salmonidae; genus Salvelinus; species Salvelinus fontinalis. The sequence goes on along the minus strand of NC_074685.1, from coordinate 344,772 downwards.
CACAGACACACACACACACACACACACACACACACACACACACACACACACACACACACACACACACACACACACACACACACACACACACACACACACACACACACACACACAAGCACACACACACACACACAACACACACACACACACACACACACACACACACACACACACACACACACACACGCAAGCACACATACTCAAACACACACAAGCACACATACTCAAACACACACACACACTCTCACACAGAAACACACACACTCTCACGTATCCGATTCCGGTTTGTGCGGTTGTTGGTTTATCTGTAAATTTGCAGGAAGTAAGGTCTGCGAGAGTAGGTGCTGATTGGTCATGAGTTCAAGGTGTCCTGATATCTGGTTTTAATGCACAATCCAGAATGCCCTTCTAGCCAATCAGAAACGAGCATTCAACAACGCCGTGGCGTTCTTTTAGGATAATGTTTTACAGCTTTGTCATTCTATTTTGAATCACCTTATGTAATTATATTTTACATGCGATAAAGCCACACCTGTGATCGTCCCGAAATACCCAAACGGGCCACTAGATGTCTTGTGATCGATTACATAATCCTGGAAAGTTACCAAAATTCTGGTAGTTTAACGGTAAACTCTGAATGTTTCAGGTAATACACCCTCCCTTTGCAAACCTAGTGTGTACACTGATGCAGGCATTATCGTCTTCTTATCGTTCTCTGCAGTCAAGCATCAACTATCTGCTGCCAGATGTACATACAGTATGTTCAGCAGATCTTCTGCCTCAGCCTGTATATTATGTAGGGGAGGGGTGTCAGAGCAGAGGATGGGCCTCAGCCTGTATATTATGTAGGGGAGGGGTGTCAGAGCAGAGGATGGGCCTCAGCCTGTATATTATGTAGGGGAGGGGTTTCAGAGCAGAGGATGGACCTCAGCCTGTATATTATGTAGGGGAGAGGTGTCAGAGCAGAGGATGGACCTCAGCCTGTATATTATGTAGGGGAGGGGTGTCAGAGGATGGACCTCAGCCTGTATATTATGTAGGGGAGGGGTGTCAGAGCAGAGGATGGACCTCAGCCTGTATATTATGTAGGGGAGGGGTGTCAGAGGAGAAGATGGACCTCAGCCTGTATATTATGTAGGGGAGGGGTGTCAGAGGATGGACCTCAGCCTGTATATTATGTAGGGGAGGGGTGTCAGAGCAGAGGATGGGCCTCAGCCTGTATATTATGTAGGGGAGGGGTGTCAGAGCAGAGGATGGACCTCAGCCTGTATATTATGTAGTGGAGGGGTGTCAGAGAAGAGGATGGTCCTCAGCCTGTATATTATGTAGGGGAGGGGTGTCAGAGCAGAGGATGGATCTCAGCCTGTATATTATGTAGGGGAGGGGTGTCAGAGGATGGACCTCAGCCTGTATATTATGTAAGGGAGGGTGTCAGAGCAGAGGATGGACCTCAGCCTGTATATTATGTAGGGGAGGGGTGTCAGAGCAGAGGATGGACCTCAGCCTGTATATTATGTAGGGGAGGGGTGTCAGAGCAGAGGATGGACCTCAGCCTGTATATTATGTAGGGGAGGGGTGTCAGAGCAGAGGATGGACCTCAGCGTGTATATTATGTAGGGGAGGGATGTCAGAGAAGAGGATGGGCCTCAGCCTGTATATTATGTAGGGGAGGGGTGTCAGAGAAGAGGATGGGCCTCAGCCTGTATTTTATGTCTTCCAGGGCTTTTACAAGCCTGCTTTTATTGGCATTTCTGTGGTGTCTTGCATTACCCCTTTTTAAAAGTCACACTGCAGTCACGATCCCATGAGCTACCATTTTAAAGACACACTGCAGTCATGATCCCCTGAGCTACCATTTTAAAGTTACACAGCAGTCACATTCCCCTGAGCTACCATGTTAAAGTCACACAGCAGTCACAATACCCTGAGCTACCATTTTAAAGTCACACAGCAGTCACATTCCCCTGAGCTACCATTTTAAAGTCACACAGCAGTCACAATACCCTGAGCTACCATTTTAAAGTCACACAGCAGTCACAATACCCTGAGCTACCATTTTAAAGTCACACAGCAGTCACAATCCCCTGGCTCATCTCAGAGTGAATGGACGGCACTCTCTGTACTCTAGGACACATTACACACATCTCCAGCCCCCGTCACGCCAACATCTCTTCAGTTCAGCCCTTCCTGAAAGACGTGGCAGCTGCAGAGAGATCTCTGCCACAGTCACGGTCACTGTCACCGCAATTCCTACATAGCAAAGAAGCCCATTTCCTGCTGGGATGCAAGCGTGGAGGAGACAGAAGGAATATGCACGTTCATTTGGCTCGTATTCAACTCTCCACTCCACCATGCTCAGCAATCAGCTGTAGTCACAGCGTCCATGGTCACAACAAAGCCGGAGTGTGCTACAGTAATCCGTATCCATGTGACAGCTGAAGGGGAGAATCTAGGGGTGTAATAAGAATGGTAATATGATTGCCATAAAACAGGATTGGGTTCAGTGAAATGTACCATTTATCTGAGAGAAAGAACCCCCCCCCCCCCCCCCCCCCCCACACACACACACACACACTCACTCAGAACCCCTAAATCACCATTTCTCCCACAGGAATAGCAAACCAACCAATCAAATGGACTTTTGCTGAAAGGTATTCAAACAAACCAACCAATCAAACGGACTTTTGCTGGTTTCTGTGGCGATACCACGATTAATCTGCTTCATATGAGTATCATTAACCTTTAGGTCACCTGTAATTTATTTTGAAACTGAAGAGGCCCTTGTGTTATCCATATACAATACAATGGACTATTCTTCAGAAAACAAACATGTGTTTTTTTTTTTAAATGTTTGTTTTTGAAAAGCCTCTCTTGAGTTTAAGAACAGAACAACATGGATACCTCACAAATGGCCACCCTTTTTCTACTTTAGGGCACTACTTTAGTGCACTACTTGTAAACACACCTAGTGACCCTGGTCAAATGTAGTGCACCACATTAGAAATAGGGCTCCATTTGAGACACACGGCCCATAACAAGTCCCAGGGCTCTACTCAGCCTGTATGGAGGAAGCTCAGCATTACAGCGTGATTGGAATTGTTCGAGGAAATGTTCCCACGTCAGTGGAGACTGCATTCACCGTAAACACCGTATATAACACTGCACATATGTCGGATCAATCGAAAATTACCTTTATACTTCTATCACACACTCTGTAATGCTTCAGAGATACAGGTTGAATACAGCCCCTTACTGTAAAAAGACAAACTTCAGAGATACAGGTTGAATATAGCCCCTTACTGTAAAAAGACAAACTTCAGAGATACAGGTTGAATACAGCCCCTTACTGTAAAAAGAGTAACTTCAGAGATACAGGTTGAATACAGCCCCTTACTGTAAAAAGACAAACTTCAGAGATACAGGTTGAATACAGCCCCTTACAGTAAAAAGAGTAACTTCAGAGATACAGGTTGAATACAGCCTCTTACTGTAAAAAGAGTAACTTCAGAGATACAGGTTGAATATAGCCCCTTACTGTAAAGAGAGTAACTTCAGAGATACAGGTTGAATATAGCCTCTTACTGTAAAAAGAGTACCTTCAGAGATACAGGTTGAATATAGTCTCCTACTGTAAAGAGAGTAACTTCAGAGATACAGGTTGAATATAGCCCCTTACTGTAAAAAGAGTAACTTCAGAGATACTGGTTGAATATAGCCCCTTACTGTAAAGAGAGTAACTTCAGAGACACAGGTTGAATATAGCCCTTACTGTAAAACGAGTAGCTTCAGAGATACAGGTTGAATATAGCCCCTTACTGTAAAGAGAGTAACTGAAGGCTGTGATTTGTGGGATTTGATTATACAGCGTTTTAGAAATCGCCTGATTATTATATTAGATTATAGGGCACTGATACACACACAACCCTGTCTAATTACTTACGTGGATAAGAACTGTCATGCCTCGTAGGAAAGTTTTGTTGAAAATTATTATTTGTATCGGAGGGGACGGAGTCCCAAAATAGCATCCTTTTTACCTATAGGTCCAAAATGATTGCCACTTTTCTTCTCACATTACTTTCCTGCATATGCTTCCGTTTTCCAACGCCAAACCCGCCACTGCCAGATCGCAGTTTGAAAAAAATAACGTAATCTCAAATAGCCTACCTGGTTAAATAAAGGTGAAAAAAAAAGTTTCACATTTTTAAAAACTGGTGTGCATGGCCAAAGATCTCTATTTTCATATCAATAGACCGTAGCACCGGTTCCAATCCAATACCAACGCTGTTTATAAAACGCCAGGCTATGCACCGGTTCCAATCCAATACCAACGCTGTTTATAAAACGCCAGGCTATGCACCGGTTCCAATCCAATACCAACGCTGTTTATAAAAGGCCAGGCTATGCACCGGTTCCAATCCAATACCAACACTGTTTATAAAACGCCAGGCTATGCACCGGTTCCAATCCAATACCAACGCTGTTTATAAAACGCCAGGCTATGCACCGGTTCCAATCCAATACCAACGCTGTTTATAAAAGGCCAGGCTATGCACCGGTTCCAATCCAATACCAACACTGTTTATAAAACGCCAGGCTATGCACCGGTTCCAATCCAATACCAACGCTGTTTATAAAACGCCAGGCTATGCACCGGTTCCAATCCAATACCAACGCTGTTTATAAAACGCCAGGCTATGCACCGGTTCCAATCCAATACCAACGCTGTTTATATTACGCCAGGCTATGCACCGGTTCCAATCCAATACCAACGCTGTTTATAAAACGCCAGGCTATGCACCGGTTCCAATCCAATACCAACGCTGTTTATAAAACGCCAGGCTATGCACCGGTTCCAATCCAATACCAACGCTGTTTATAAAACGCCAGGCTATGCACCGGTTCCAATCCAATACCAACGCTGTTTATAAAACGCCAGGCTATGCACCGGTTCCAATCCAATACCAACGCTGTTTATAAAACGCCAGGCTATGCACCGGTTCCAATCCAATACCAACGCTGTTTATAAAACGCCAGGCTATGCACCGGTTCCAATCCAATACCAACGCTGTTTATAAAACGCCAGGCTATGCACCGGTTCCAATCCAATACCAACACTGTTTATAAAACGCCAGGCTATGCACCGGTTCCAATCCAATACCAACGCTGTTTATAAAACGCCAAGCTATGCAGCGGTTCCAATCCAATACCAACGCTGTTTATAAAACGCCAAGCTATGCAGCGGTTCCAATCCAATACCAACGCTGTTTATAAAACGCCAGGCTATGCACCGGTTCCAATCCAATACCAACGCTGTTTATAAAACGTCAGGCGGAGGGAGCTACGGTCAGATGACATAAAAATAGAGCTGTCATCGAATAACGGAAGCAGTTTGCACAAAAGTACCTCACGCCTACTGTAAAATATGGTGATGGTGATTGGATATTATGGGGCTCTTGTTAAAGGTCAACTGCATCATGAACTTTACCAAGTATAAGAACATTTTAGGCCACAACCTGGTTTCCTCAGCCATGCGGTTGAAAGTTGGCCACAAGTTGATCTTTCAGAAAGACATGAACCCCAAGCACTAATCAAAATCCACAAAAGAAATTGATAGATTGATTAAAAAAATCTACATTTTTGCAAATGGCCATCTCAGTCCTCTGAAAACCTTTTTTGAATTGATGAGGGCAGTCTGTAAAGCGCAGACGAAGGATATCAAGGCTCTGTAAAGATTCTGTATGGAGGAACGATCTAAGATCTCTCCCAATGTGTTCTAGAATCTCATAAAACATTTGAGTGAAAGGCTCAGTGTCGTTATCGTAGCAAGGGCAATGTGCTGGAGTACTGAAGACAAGGGTGGCAATAATTTGGATCTCTTAATCTTTTTTTTTTTAGATTGTTTCTGTATTATGTATTATTTATTTTTGTTCATCTTTATCAAAGGTCCAATCATTTTGGACTTGACTTTATATTGTGGACTACTTTTGAGTAGAGCCCTACCAGGAAAACGATAACGAGTCATTAGGACGTCCCCAGGACGTCACGAAATGGTTGCCTAAAGTCGCCAGGACGTTGTGTCATGGTCCCCTGGAGGTTTTGTGTAGTTCCTGGTTGGTTCCTGGGACGTTCAGGGGACCTTCAGGGAACCATGAGATAGTATCTCAAGAACATCCACGGGGACAAACCGGGAACAAGAAAAAAAACTCCAGAAGACCATGACACAATGTCCCAAGAGCATTATGGGAACCTTTAGGCACCAGGACTATGATGGTCAAGCTTGAAACATGTAGATATTACAGACTGGGTCAGGCAGAGGATAATAATGTCAGTTAGAATGGAGACTGTTGCCTTAGGACCATCACGTAACGTTCTGAAGTCATTCTCAGAATGTCAGTTAGAATGGAGAATGTTGCCTTAGGACCATCACATAACATTCTGAAGTCGTTCTCAGAATGTCAGTCAGAATGGAGAATGTTGCCTTAGGACCATCACGTAACGTTCTGAAGTCATTCTCAGAATGTCAGTTAGAATGGAGAATGTTGCCTTAGGACCATCACATAACATTCTGAAGTCGTTCTCAGAATGTCAGTCAGAATGGAGAATGTTGCCTTAGGACCATCACGTAACGTTCTGAAGTCGTTCTCAGAATGGAGAATGTTGCCTTAGGACCATCACGTAACATTCTGAAGTCGTTCTCAGAATGGAGAATGTTGCCTTAGGACCATCACATAACGTTCTGAAGTCGTTCTCAGAATGTCAGTGTGATAATGTTGCACCAAAACCCTTATAAGGGACCTAATGGGAAATTCCCTGAACGTCCTCAGGACGTCCCCTGGTAGCTGGGTACGGGTCTATCAAGGTTAACAGGGAACCGTTTGGGACTCAGCCCAAAGTTTAGGCGTTGCTGCATAGCGTTCCTTTCGCCTGAGTGAAGCATGAATCACCCTTAGCGGCTGGAGGCAACGGTCTCCCTCCACAGCACTCTGACTGTCTCTTATGCTTATCACAACTGGGACATGGATGGCTAGACCACTGTAGGACAGAAAATATATTTTTTCTCCGTATTTGTAATCGTTGAATTGTCTGTCTAGAACTAGACACGCTCACTAGAGAGCATGAGACAACAAAAATATCATATTATAAGCCCGGTCCCAAGGTCCAGGAAAACTAAGGTATGGTTTGGTTTGGTAATAATGAAAATAGCGTCTTTAAAACCCTCGAGTCATATCCCGTGGCCCAGTGGAAATCTAATTAGCATCAAAAATTCCCATCAAAATTTGTCTGTTTAAGCAAGATATTTCAGATTTTTTAATGGGCTGCGCCTCAATCCACCGCATTCGCCAGTGGCGGCTTTCCGTGTCTGCGTATCTGCTTTCCGTGTCTGCGTATCTGCTTTCCGTGTCTGCGTATCTGCTTTCCGTGTCTGCGTATCTGCTTTCCGTGTCTGCGTATCTGCTTTCCGTGTCTGCGTATCTGCTTTCCGTGTCTCCGTATCTGCTTTCCGTGTCTGCGTATCTGCTTTCCGTGTCTGCGGTGGAAGGTGGCCGAGCTACAGCAATGTAGATGCAATGAGACGTCCCAAAAATTGGATCTGTAGCGTCCGAAACGTTAGGCCTCCATGGAAAGATGAGACTCTAACGAACAGGTACATGTCAGTGGTTTTGCTCTTCGACCCCCACAAGCATAACGGGGCGGTACCGCCGATCTGTCAACTGAAGTCGCTACTGCCGATTTGCCAACGTGTCTGTAGTGTCTGAACAGTTTGGGCTACACACTAATATGAAAGGTGAGACTGTTTTGCTCTAGGAAGCCCACAAGCATCATAAGACTCGCCTGAAGGCAGCTCGGAACCAGTTTAATAAATACATGGAAGTATATATGGAGGGAGTTTAATGCCTAAAAAAAGGTGTTAAAAATTTGTCAATTTCTGATATTTATTATGTGGTCTTTCTATAAATAAAGGACCAATGTGTGACATCAGGGTCAACGTTTCGAAATGGTTTGATGTACATTTAAAAATTATTTTCTTGTGTCTTCACATGTGTAGTTACAGGAGTAGATAGGCACATAACTCCACCTAGCAACAACAAAACATCTACATGTCACAATGAGACCATAACCCCTAGCAACAACAACACATCTACATGTCACACTGAGACCATAACTCCACCTAGCAACAACAAAACATCTACATGTCACAATGAGACCATAACTCCACCTAGCAACAACAACACATCTACATGTCACAATGAGACCATAACTCCACCTAGCAACAACAAAACATCTACATGTCACAATGATACCATAACCCCTAGCAACAACAACACATCTACATGTCACACTGAGACCATAACTCCTAGCAACAACAAAACATCAACATATCACAATGAGACCATAACCCCTAGCAACAACAACACATCACAATGAGACCATAACCCCTAGCAACAACAACACATCTACATGTCATAATGAGACCATAACCCCTAGCAACAACAACACATCTACATGTCATAATGAGACAATAACCCCTAGCAACAACAACACATCTACATGTCACAATGAGACCATAACCCCTAGCAACAACAACACATCTACATGTCACAATGAGACCATAACCCCTAGCAACAACAAACCATCTACATGTCACACTGAGGCCATAACCCCTAGCAACAACAACACATCTACATGTCACAATGAGACCATAACTCCACCTAGCAACAACAAAACATCTACATGTCACAATGAGACCATAACCCCTAGCAACAACAACACATCTACATGTCACAATGAGACCATAACCCCTAGCAACAACAACACATCTACATGTCACACTGAGGCCATAACCCCTAGCAACAACAACACATCTACATGTCACACTGAGACCATAACTCCACCTAGCAACAACAAAACATCTACATGTCACAATGAGACCATAACCCCTAGCAACAACAAAACATCTACATGTCACAATGAGACCATAACCCCTAGCAACAACAACACATCTACATGTCATAATGAGACCATAACTCCACCTAGCAACAACAAAACATCTACATGTCACAATGAGACCATAACTCCACCTAGCAACAACAAAACATCTACATGTCATAATGAGACCATAACTCCACCTAGCAACAACAAAACATCTACATGTCACAATGAGACCATAACTCCACCTAGCAACAACAAAACATCTACATGTCACAATGAGACCATAACCCCTAGCAACAACACATCTACATGTCACAATGAGACCATAACCCCTAGCAACAACAAAACATCTACATGTCATAATGAGACCATAACCCCTAGCAACAACAACACATCTACATGTCACAATGAGACCATAACCCCTAGCAACAACAAAACATCTACATGTCACAATGAGACCATAACTCCACCTAGCAACAACAAAACATCTACATGTCACAATGAGACCATAACTCCACCTAGCAACAACAACACATCTACATGTCACAATGAGACCATAACTCCACCTAGCAACAACAAAACATCTACATGTCACAATGAGACCATAACCCCTAGCAACAACAACACATCTACATGTCACAATGAGGCCATAACCCCTAGCAACAACAAAACATCTACATGTCATAATGAGACCATAACTCCACCTAGCAACAACAACACATCTACATGTCACAATGAGACCATAACTCCACCTAGCAACAACAACACATCTACATGTCACAATGAGACCATAACTCCACCTAGCAACAACAAAACATCTACATGTCACAATGAGACCATAACTCCACCTAGCAACAACAACACATCTACATGTCACAATGAGACCATAACTCCACCTAGCAACAACAACACATCTACATGTCACAATGAGACCATAACTCCACCTAGCAACAACAAAACATCTACATGTCACAATGAGACCATAACTCCACCTAGCAACAACAACACATCTACATGTCACAATGAGACCATAACCCCTAGCAACAACAACACATCTACATGTCACAATGAGACCATAACCCCTAGCAACAACAAAACATCTACATGTCACAATGAGACCATAACCCCTAGCAACAACAAAACATCTACATGTCATAATGAGACCATAACCCCTAGCAACAACAAAACATCTACATGTCATAATGAGACCATAACTCCACCTAGCAACAACAAAACATCTACATGTCACAATGAGACCATAACTCCACCTAGCAACAACAAAACATCTACATGTCACAATGAGACCATAACCCCTAGCAACAACAACACATCTACATGTCATAATGAGACCATAACCCCTAGCAACAACAACACATCTACATGTCACAATGAGACCATAACCCCTAGCAACAACAACACATCTACATGTCACAATGAGACCATAACCCCTAGGAACAACAAACCATCTACATGTCACACTGAGGCCATAACCCCTAGCAACAACAACACATCTACATGTCACAATGAGACCATAACTCCACCTAGCAACAACAAAACATCTACATGTCACAATGAGACCATAACCCCTAGCAACAACAAAACATCTACATGTCACAATGAGACCATAACCCCTAGCAACAACAAAACATCTACATGTCATAATGAGACCATAACTCCACCTAGCAACAACAAAACATCTACATGTCACAATGAGACCATAACTCCACCTAGCAACAACACATCTACATGTCACAATGAGACCATAACCCCTAGCAACAACACATCTACATGTCACAATGAGACCATAACCCCTAGCAACAACACATCTACATGTCACAATGAGACCATAACCCCTAGCAACAACAAAACATCTACATGTCATAATGAGACCATAACCCCTAGCAACAACAACACATCTACATGTCACAATGAGACCATAACCCCTAGCAACAACAAAACATCTACATGTCACAATGAGACCATAACTCCACCTAGCAACAACAAAACATCTACATGTCATAATGAGACCATAACTCCACCTAGCAACAACAAAACATCTACATGTCACAATGAGACCATAACTCCACCTAGCAACAACAAAACATCTACATGTCACAATGAGACCATAACCCCTAGCAACAACACATCTACATGTCACAATGAGACCATAACCCCTAGCAACAACAAAACATCTACATGTCATAATGAGACCATAACCCCTAGCAACAACAACACATCTACATGTCACAATGAGACCATAACCCCTAGCAACAACAAAACATCTACATGTCATAATGAGACCATAACTCCACCTAGCAACAACAAAACATCTACATGTCACAATGAGACCATAACTCCACCTAGCAACAACAAAACATCTACATGTCACAATGAGACCATAACCCCTAGCAACAACAAAACATCTACATGTCACAATGAGACCATAACTCCACCTAGCAACAACAACACATCTACATGTCACAATGAGACCATAACCCCTAGCAACAACAACACATCTACATGTCACAATGAGACCATAACTCCACCTAGCAACAACAAAACATCTACATGTCACAATGAGACCATAACCCCTAGCAACAACAACACATCTACATGTCACAATGAGACCATAACCCCTAGCAACAACAAAACATCTACATGTCACAATGAGACCATAACCCCTAGCAACAACAAAACATCTACATGTCATAATGAGACCATAACCCCTAGCAACAACAAAACATCTACATGTCATAATGAGACCATAACTCCACCTAGCAACAACAAAACATCTACATGTCACAATGAGACCATAACTCCACCTAGCAACAACAAAACATCTACATGTCATAATGAGACCATAACCCCTAGCAACAACAAACCATCTACATGTCACAATTTTATTTTATTTATTTATTTTACCGTTATTTTACCAGGTAAGTTAACTGAGAACACGGTCTCATTTGCAGCAACGACCTGGGGAATAGTTACAGGGGAGAGGAGGGGGATGAATGAGCCAATTGGAAAGTGGGGATTATTAGGTGACCATGATGGTTTGAGGGCCAGATTGGGAATTTAGCCAGGACACCGGGGTTAACACCCCTACTCTTACGATAAGTGCCATGGGATCTTTAATGACCTCAAAGAGTCAGGACACCCGTTTAACGTTCCATCCGAAAGACGGCACCCTACACAGGGCAGTGTCCCCAATCACTGCCCTGGGGCATTGGGATATTTTTTAGACCAGAGGAAAGAGTGCCTCCTACTGGCCCTCCAACACCACTTCCAGCAGCATCTGGTCTCCCATCCAGGGCCTGACCAGGACCAACCCTGCTTAGCTTCAGAAGCAAGCCAGTAGTGGTATGCAGGGTGGTATGCTGCTGACAATGAGACCATAACTCCTAGCAACAACAACATCAACATCAACATGTCATAATGAGACCATAACCCCTAGCAACAACAAAACATCTACATGTCATTAAACATGTCACATGGAACATGTTTCTTCTTTGTCCTGCCTTGCAGCGGGTCTGTTTGTGCTTTCGTCAACTTCTCTCTAATTTCTTGCCGTGATAAACATTTCTGAAGAACGATAAAGAAAACAACAGCATTTCTTTATATTTTAATAGTTGATTTAATCATATAATAATATAATACAACAGGTTCTGTCAACAAAATAATTTAAAATAACTCTTCAAGCAGTGTTTGTGTGTGTGTGTGTGTGTGTGTGTGTGTGTGTGTGTGTGTGTGTGTGTGTGTGTGTGTGTGTGTGTGTGTGTGTGTGTGTGTGTGTGTGTGTGTGTGTGTGTGTGTGTGTGTGTGTGTGTGTGTGTGTGTGTGTGTGTGTGTGTGTGTGTGTGTGTGTGAAAATTAGACATCACTTTCTTGTTTCCTTCACTCCTTGCCTCTCCTTGAAAGTGCATTGTAGCTCAAGGGGAGGAACCTTACCTTTTCTCCACCAATGTGCTTTGAGAGGGTGGTGAGGAATGGAGGAAATGGGGGACAATCTCAATTGCATGTCCTTCCTTCCTCACGTCCTCTCTCCTCGCCTCCTTCTCAAAATCCATTGGATAAGAAGGTGAGAGGGGAGGGACCTCCAGAAAACCACTAGCCCCTAATGCCCAGAGTCGAGACACTTGTGGAGATCTGAGAGGGATTGATGAGTGGTTACATGGTGACTGCTCCACCTTACCCTCTGATAGGCTCGGTAGAATTCTGGCTGTTTTGCTATACACCTGTCCAATTCTCTCAGATCTCCACAAGTGTCTAGGGGTCAGGGGTTGTTTCTGGAAAGGACCCACAACCCTTTGGGTGTAGGGTGGACCTACACCACAACACTCGAGCCATTGGTTGGATGTTTAATTCCATTGCTGTACACACAGAGAATTGCACATGTGTAAGCTGGACACACCCACAGACAGGTCTGGGTAGCTGGAGACACCCACTACACCCTATCAGGCTGATCAGACAGGTCTGGGTAGCTGGAGACACCCACTACACCCTATCAGGCTGATCAGACAGGTCTGGGTAGCTGGAGACACCCACTACACCCTATCAGGCTGATCAGACAGGTCTGGGTAGCTGGAGACACCCACTACATCCTATCAGGCTGATCAGACAGGTCTGGGTAGCTGAATAAACCCACAGCACCCTATCAGGCTGATCAGACAGGTCTGGGTAGCTGGAGACACCCACTACACCCTATCAGGCTGATCAGACAGGTCTGGGTAGCTGGAGACACCCACTACACCCTATCAGGTTGATCAGACAGGTCTGGGTAGCTGGAGACACCCACTACACCCTATCAGGTTGATCAGACAGGTCTGGGTACAGGAGACACCCACTACATCCTATCAGGCTGATCAGACAGGTCTGGGTAGCTGAATAAACCCACAGCACCCTATCAGGCTGATCAGACAGGTCTGGGTAGCTGAATAAACCCACAGCACCCTATCAGGCTGATCAGACAGGTCTGGGTAGCTGGACACACCCACTACACCCTATCAGGCTGATCAGACAGGTCTGGGTACTGGAGACACCCACTACATCCTATCAGGCTGATCAGACAGGTCTGGGTAGCTGAATAAACCCACAGCACCCTATCAGGCTGATCAGACAGGTCTGGGTAGCTGAATAAACCCACAGCACCCTATCAGGCTGATCAGACAGGTCTGGGTAGCTGGAGACACCCACTACACCCTATCAGGCTGATCAGACAGGTCTGGGTACTGGAGACACCCACTACACCCTATCAGGCTGATCAGACAGGTCTGGGTAGCTGGAGACACCCACTACACCCTATCAGGCTGATCAGACAGGTCTGGGTACTGGAGACACCCACTACACCCTATCAGGTTGATCAGACAGGTCTGGGTCAAGGAGACACCCACTACATCCTATCAGGCTGATCAGACAGGTCTGGGTAGCTGAATAAACCCACAGCACCCTATCAGGCTGATCAGACAGGTCTGGGTAGCTGAATAAACCCACAGCACCCTATCAGGCTGATCAGACAGGTCTGGGTAGCTGGAGACCTGCTGGAAACATTGAAGTTATATATTTGCATGTTTACTATTCACACCCGTGCTTCATTCCAGCTCGTAAAACTGAGCAAAAATATAAACGCAACAGGCAAATATTTCTCACTGAATTTAAGTTCATATGAGGAAATCAGTCAATTTAAATAAATTCACTAGGCCCTAATCTATGGATTTCACATGACTGGGAATACAGATATACATCTGTGGGTCACAGACAACCAGTCAGTATCTGGTGTGACCACCATTTGTCTCCTGCAGTGCGACACGTCTCCTTCACATAGAATTGATCAGGCTGTTGATTGGTGGCCTGTGGATTGTTGTCCTCTTCAATGGCTGCAGGTCAGAGAAGGAGGATTAACAGAATGGAGTTCGAAGGGTAACCTCCTACTTTAAAAGGACAGGAAGTGTTGTCTGTGTACTTGACCAAGAATTCCACATTTAACCCCACCCACATTTGACCCCACCCACATTTAACCCCACCCACATTTAACCCCACCCACATTTAACACCACCCACATTTAACCCCACCCACATTTGACCCCACCCACATTTAACCCCACCCACATTTAACCCCACCCACATTTAACCCCACCCACATTTGACCCCACCCACATTTGACCCCACCCACATTTAACCCCACCCACATTTAACCCCACCCACATTTGAACATCGAAATGTCAAGTTTTTTTTTTTTGGTTAAATATACAAAAAACAAAAACAAAAAACAAGCTTTAAAAAAAATGTATATTAAAAAACGAATAAACATGCCGTTTTAAGCCGGAAAACAAATGATCAAAACGTCCACGGACAGTAATCTCACCTCAGGAATCTTGATTTAATGTTGTCCACAAAGTTGTCTAATTATCTTGATCGCCATAACAACGTAGACACCAAAATGTCAACCCTCCAGATCCACATGAATTTCTCCGTCGGTTGTTAAATCGAGTGCAGTATCACACCAGCTCTTTATGACTGGACTGTCGATCAGAAAATCCTTTCCCGGACCAGCTGATGTTGTGCGATAACGTAACTAAACAAGCATCAAACTACTACGAGTCATAATTGAAGAACCTCACGAATAACAGTATGGATTTTTGTTTTATTAATCATATTACATTTACTCTTTCTGTTTGAAGTATTGGATTTTACAATCACATACATTCTTGTGGATATGTGTGCCCAAGAAAACCATTTTTCACACCTTAAAATGTATTCATAATATAAAGTACTTTGAGAAGTTAAAAGCAATTCAGGTAGATTGTTAAAATAGCATGTAACTATTTCCACAATAAAGTAAGCCTGACAAATAAGATTTTACATCAACAGATGTAATTGCTTGTTTAAAAAAAAAAAAATTGCTCTCATCTGTTACTTCTTAAAGAAAATAGATTATTCTATCGTAGCTAGCGTGTGGATGAGAGGATTCTCTGAGCAATCAGTCACAGGAAGAGAAGTGCATCGCTGTCAACACACTAAAAACTACGTCCCAAATGGCACCCTATTCCCTTTACAGTGCACTACTTTATAGTGCACTACTTTTAACCAGGGCCCAATGGGAAAATCGGGTTTCATTTGGGACGCGGCCAAAGCAAAACAGACAATATGTCAAAGGCATAATTAAACTATCACAGCTAAATAGATTGGATCCTAAACCCTTTCTCTTCTCTGACCTGCAAAGCAAATAACCCCTGGCTCTACTGCTGTCGACGTAGCTAAACATTTACTCCACCCTGATTGTTCTACCTTTATTCATAATGATTATATCTGGGGAAGAGAAGACTGTTCTGGGGAAGAGAAGACTGTTCTGGGGAAGAGAAGACTGTTCTGGGGAAGAGAAGACTGTTCTGTCAAATACAGTCATATCTGGGGAAAAGCAGACAGATTATTTGGTCAGTTTTTCTGAGGAAGAAGGAAATGAAAGCGTTTTGAGAAGCAGCTTCCGTTTCTGTGTCTCTCTCTGAGGAAGAGGGAACTGTCCAGGGTTCTGTTTCTGTCTCTCTCTGAGGAAGAGGGAACTGTCCAGGGTTCTGTTTCTGTCTCTCTCTGAGGAAGAGGGAACTGTCCAGGGTTCTGTTTCTGTGTCTCTCTCTGAGGAAGAGGGAACTGTCCAGGGTTCTGTTTCTGTCTCTCTCTCTCTGAGGAAGAGGGAACTGTCCAGGGTTCTGTTTCTGTGTCTCTCTCTGAGGAAGAGGGAACTGTCCAGGGTTCTGTTTCTGTGTCTCTCTGAGGAAGAGGGAACTGTCCAGGGTTCTGTTTCTGTGTCTCTCTCTGAGGAAGAGGGACCTGTCCAGTGTTCTGTTTCTGTATCTCTCTGAGGAAGAGGGAACTGTCCAGGGTTCTGTTTCTGTGTCTCTATGAGGAAGAGGGAACTGTCCAGGGTTCTGTTTCTGTGTCTCTCTCTGAGGAAGAGGGAACTGTCCAGGGTTCTGTTTCTGTGTCTCTCTCTGAGGAAGAGGGACCTGTCCAGTGTTCTGTTTCTGTCTCTCTCTGAGGAAGAGGGAACTGTCCAGGGTTCTGTTTCTGTGTCTCTCTCTGAGGAAGAGGGAACTGTCCAGGGTTCTGTTTCTGTGTCTCTCTCTGAGGAAGAGGGAACTGTCCAGGGTTCTGTTTCTGTGTCTCTCTCTGAGGAAGAGGGAACTGTCCAGGGTTCTGTTTCTGTCTCTCTCTGAGGAAGAGGGAACTGTCCAGGGACTGAAAGGAAATACAGAAAACTAAATAAAAAACAAGGACCCATTTCACTGTTGTTCCAGTTTGATATAACACTCACATCTCTTTCTGTATGGCCAGTATAGTAGACACTAGAGCCACACATGGTTCTGGGAGACAGTACCACATTATTATCTGAGTAAAGGGAGAACCAACACAGAGGAAAGAGCTAACTAGAGACTAAACTAGGAAGCTAAACCTTTAGCAAGGCATTAATAAAGGAAAAGGTTACAGGACGATATCCTAACTGTTGTTCCAGTTTATGTAACACTAAAGTTCTGTTTGTACTGATTCTATACTGTACATTTGTAGGCTAAAAGTTTTTTGCTTTTTACCACTCTAGAGAAGAACTTCTCACCGGACAATAAAGCTATTCTTTTATATTCTATTCTATTCCAATTTATTCTATTGGTATAACACATAACTCTCTCTCACACAAAACACATAACTCTCTCTCTCACACAAAACTCAAAACTCTCTTTCACACAACTCTCTCTCACACAAAACACACAACTCTCTTTCACACAAAACACATAACTCTCTCTCGCACAAAACTCAAAACTCTCTCTCACACAACTCTCTCTCACACAAAACACAAAACTCTCTCTCACACAAAACACACAACTCTCTTTCACACAAAACACATAACTCTCTCTCGCACAAAACACACAACTCTCTCTCACACAAAACACCTAACTCTCTCTCACACGTAACATATAACTCTTGTTCACTCAGTTGACAAGAAAGGACCGTGTTACAGTGGACAAGGCCTTGGATAATAAAGGACCGTGTTACAGTGGACAAGGCCTTGGATAATAAAGGACCGTGTTACAGTGGACAAGGCCTAGGATAATAAAGGAACGTGTTACAGTGGACAAGGCCTTGGATAATAAAGGACCGTGTTACAGTGGGCAAGGCCTTGGATAATAAAGGACCGTGTTACAGTGGACAAGGCCTTGGATAATAAAGGACCGTGTTACAGTGGACAAGGCCTTGGATAATAAAAGACCGTGTTACAGTGGACAAGGCCTTGGATAATAAAGGAACATGTTATCATTTAGGACGTTACTGGCGGTCTAATGCGACGGGAATGCGGTATGAGTGTCTAGTGAGTCTCTGGTCCCAAATGGCACCTTGTCCCCATAGGGCAGTGGGCCCAGGGGTCATGTACTATAAAGGGAATAGGGTTCCATTTGCGACGGGGCCTGTGCCGGTTGGCTTTCTCCCGCGTTGTGTAGTTGGCAGAAGCAGTTGAAGCAGACAGCTGAAAAGGGCACAGTCATCAGTGGAGGTTGAGATCCACAGGACGTGACAACACTTCATAATGCATAGGGGCCCTCAGAGTCATTAACACGGGGGTCAGGTCGGCTCCACTACCACAGTCCTCAGTCAGACACATAGACAATACCGTTATCTCTGTCTCTCTGTCTCTCTGTCTCTCTCTCTCGTTCTCTCTCTCTGCCTCTCTCTCTCTCTCTCTCTATCTCTCTCTCTCTCTATATCTTTCTGTCTCTGTCTCTGTCTCTCTCTCTCTCTCTCTCTCTCTCTCTCTCTCTCTCTACCTCTCTCTCTCTCGTTCTCTTTCTGTCTCTCTCAATTTCAATTTCAATGTAAGGGTTTTATTGGTATGGGAAATATATGTTAACATTGCCAATGTAAGTAAAATAGATAAATAAACAAAAGTGAAATAAACAATAAAAAAAACAACTGTAAAATCAAATCTATATACCGTTACCAAGCCTCCACATTGACTCTGTACCGTAACACCCTGTATATAGCCTCCACATTGACTCTGTACTGTAACACCCTGTATATAGCCTCCACATTGACTCTGTACCGTAACACCCTGTATATAGCCTCCACATTGACTCTATACCGTAACACCCTGTATATAGCCTCTACATTGACTCTGTACCGTAACACCCTGTATATAGCCTCCACATTGACTCTGTAACATAACACCCTGTATATAGCCTCCACATTGACTCTGTACTGGTACCCCCTGTATATAGCCTCCACGTTGACTCTGTACCGGTACCCCCTGTATATAGCCTCCACATTAACTCTGTACCGTAACACCCTGTATATAGCCTCCAAATTGACTCTGTACCGGTACCCCCTTTATATAGCCTCCACATTGACTCTGTACTGGTACCACCTGTATATAGCCTCCACATTGACTCTGTACCGGTACCCCCTGTATATAGCCTCCACATTGACTCTGTACCGTAACACCCTGTATATAGCCTCCACATTGTCTCTGTACCGTAACACCCTGTATATAGCCTCCACATTGACTCTGTACCGTAACACCCTGTATATAGCCTCCACATTGACTCTGTACCGTAACACCCTGTATATAGCCTACACATTGACTCTGTACCGGTACCCCCTGTATATAGCCTCCACATTGACTCTGTACCGGTATCCCCTGTATATAGCCTCCACATTGACTCTGTACCGGTACCCCCTGTATATAGCCTCCACATTGACTCTGTACCGGTACACCCTGTATATAGCCTCCACATTGACTCTGTACCGGTACCCCCTGTATATAGCCTCGTTATTGTTAATTTATTGTGTTACTTTTAATATTTTTTTACTTTAGTTTATTTGGTAAATATTTTCTTAACTCTTCTTGAACGGCACTGTTGTTTAAGGGCTTGTCAGGAAGCGTTTCAAGTCTACACTTGTTGTATTCGGCGCATGCGACAAAGTTTGATTTGATTTGTGTTTGTGAACAGAGCCCCAGGACCATCTTGCAGTCGTCTCTAGGTTCATCTCTGTAGGTGATGGCTTTGTTGTGGAAGGTTTGGGAATCGCTTCCCTTTAGGTGGTTGTAGAATTGAACTGCTTTTTTTTCTGGATTTCGATCATTAGAGAGTATCGGCCTAATTCTGCTCTGCATGCATTATTTTGTGTTTTAAGGAATATTTTTTTTGCAGAATTCTACATGCAGAGTCTCCATTTGGTGTTTGTCCCAATTGTGAATTCTTGGTTGGTGAGCGGACCGCAGACCTAACAACCATAAAGGGAAATCTCTTTACAGATTCTCTCTCTCCCTGTCCAAATTGAAGTGCAGATCAGACTAGAATTTACGAGTATACCTCTCTATGCTGTTATGCATGCACAATGCTGTTAAGCAGCGTTGTCCTACAGAGGCTAATGCTGATAGCAAATTGTCATCCTGTGTTTGTCATGATGAGATGGTGAGCCTGACTGACAGAGACGGTCCAATGGGGGTGATGACGGTGCGTAGGCCAAACAGCAGACCCCCTCCCCTCTCTCCACCACTCCTTCATTCTCATTACTCTCTCACCCTCTATCTTTGGCTTCCTACTGCTCAGAAAATCTCCACATTACGGTTGATCCAGCATTAGGGACAGGCATGGTGTTGAATGTTGGTGGAGGGAGGGAGAGGAGGGAGAGAAGGGGGCAGGAGTGGAGGGTGGGAAGCAGGGAGGGAGAGACGAATGGAGGGAAAGAGAGAGAGAGAGTGAGAGAGGTGAAGTGAAAGGGGAAGAGAGGACTGAGAAGAAAGAAGAGGAGAGGAGAGGAGAGGAGAGGAGAGGAGAGGAGAGGAGAGGAGAGGAGAGGAGAGGGCAAGGGAGGTGAGGAGAGGGGAAGGGAACGGAGGTTAGGAGAGGAGAGGGGAAGGGAACAGAGGTGAGGAGAGGAGAGGGGAAGGGAACAGAGGTGAGGAGAGGAGAGGGGAAGGGAGATGAGGAGAGGAGAGGTTGAGGTGAGGTGAGGAGAGGAGAGGGGATGAAGGGGCAGGGGGAGGGGAGGAGAGGTAGAGGACAGGAGAGGAGAGGACAGGAGAGGAGAGGAGAAGAGAAGAGAGGGGGGCAACCCTCAGGACCTCAGAGAGCAGAGAGGAGAGGACAGAAAAGGAGAGGAGAGGAGAAAGGAGGGAGGTGAGGAGAGGAGAGGGGAAGGGAGGAGAGGAGAGGAGAGGAGGGGGGGGGGGGGGTTGAGGGGGAGAAGGGGCGGGGGGGGAGTGGAGAGGTAGAGTACAGGAGAGGAGAGGTTGAGGAGAGGAGAGGCAGAGGACAGGACAGGACAGGATAAAAGAAAAGAGCGGGGCAACCCTCAAGACCTCAGAGAGCAGAGAGAGTTCCTGGGCTGTCACCATAGGAGAACCCTTTGAAGAACCATTTTTTGTTTACAAGTAGAACCTCTTTGGTTCCAGGTAGAACACTTCCACAGAGGGTTCTAAATGGAAAGCAAGAGGGTTCTTCCTGTAACCAAAAAGGATTCTACCAGGAACCCAAAAGGGTTCTACTAGGAACCAAAAAGGGTTCTCCTTTGGGGACAGCCCAGGAACTTTTTTCTAACATGCTGACCAGACCGGACACGTCACGTGCGCGAGCGTCGCAAAATAAATGTAGAAATCCATGTTATTCAATTATTGCAACCACACTGCTCGTGCGCGCCAACGATGCCAAGGGCCAAAATAGAACTCCTTTCTATTTCTGACGCATATCGCGTTGAAAGTCTTGCCCTCCCATCTCCTCATTGGTTATACCCACGTGGGTGATTGAAAGACTAACTGTTTTGTCGGTAGTCGTGGTAATACTATTAAAGTTTAGATGCAATCAACATATAAGTTCAACGATGAAAAAGCCTGGAAGGAGGAGAGATGACTAGAAACGATTCGGTTGGCCATTTTATGTGTGGATTAATTAATTGTTGGAGTAGAGGACCTTGTGCATTTCAGGTAAAATTACAACTCAATGTTTATATCCCAGGACAAATTAGCTAGCAACAGCAAGCTAGCTAAATAGGACAAATTAGCTAGCAAGTGCAAGATAACTAGCTAAATTGCCATACATGTTTAATG
Organism: Salvelinus fontinalis; assembly: GCF_029448725.1. Taxonomy (NCBI): domain Eukaryota; kingdom Metazoa; phylum Chordata; class Actinopteri; order Salmoniformes; family Salmonidae; genus Salvelinus; species Salvelinus fontinalis. The sequence goes on along the minus strand of NC_074685.1, from coordinate 322,752 downwards.
CTTTTTGACCTGTCCCAAAAATGAATGTCATTGGTTCAGAGTTTGTTTTGCTATTTTAACCTGCGTGTCGTGATCGCGTTTGGTGTAAAGGGATGTATGCACGAGGGCGCACGATGGCACAGCCGGTTTGGTTTCCGTGTAAGCGTAGTTATCCTCCTAGATAGAGTTTACCCCCAGGTCACCCTACTGGGGGACAGATGGATAGAGTTTACCCCCAGGTCACCCTACAGGGGGACAGATGGATAGAGTTTACCCCCAGGTCACCCTACTGGGGGACAGATGGATAGAGTTTACCCCCAGGTCACCCTACTGGGGGACAGATGGATAGAGTTTACCCCCAGGTCACCCCACTGTGGGACAGCCGGATAGAGTTTACCCCCAGGTCACCCTACTGGGGGACAGATGGATAGAGTTTACCCCCAGGTCACCCTACTGGGGGACAGATGGATAGAGTTTACCCCCAGGTCACCCTACTGGGGGACAGATGGATAGAGTTTACCCCCAGGTCACCCTACAGGGGGACAGATGGATAGAGTTTACCCCCAGGTCACCCTACTGGGGGACAGATGGATAGAGTTTACCCCCAGGTCACCCTACTGTGGGACAGATGGATAGAGTTTACCCCCAGGTCACCCTACTGTGGGACAGATGGATAGAGTTTACCCCCAGGTCACCCTACTGGGGGACAGATGGATAGAGTTTACCCCCAGGTCACCCTACTGGGGGACAGATGGATAGAGTTTACCCCCAGGTCACCCTACTGTGGGACAGATGGATAGAGTTTACCCCCAGGTCACCCTACTGGGGGACAGATGGATAGAGTTTACCCCCAGGTCACCCTACTGTGGGACAGATGGATAGAGTTTACCCCCAGGTCACTCTACTGTGGGACAGATGGATAGAGTTTACCCCCAGGTCACCCTACTGTGGGACAGATGGATAGAGTTTACCCCCAGGTCACCCTACTGGGGGACAGATGGATAGAGTTTACCCCCAGGTCACCCTACTGGGGGACAGATGGATAGAGTTTACCCCCAGGTCACCCTACTGGGGGACAGATGGATAGAGTTTACCCCCAGGTCACCCTAACCCTTATTACTTCTGGAGAATCTGCTACCACAAATATTAACACAGTTAACATGGGAAATATTTCTCAAGATTTGGGGTCTATTTCTGGGTATTTTGGATTGAGTGTGATTATGAACAATTACTGTTATTGTTGTCATATTGTTGTCCTATTGTTGTCTTATTGTTGACCTAATGTTGTCTTATTGTTGTCTTATTGTTGATCTATTGTTGACCTATTGTTGTCTTATTGTTGTCTTATTGTTGACCTAATGTTGTCTTATTGTTGACCTAATGTTGTCTTATTGTTGACCTAATGTTGTCTTATTGTTGACCTTATATTGTCTTATTGTTGTCTTATTGTTGACCTAATGTTGTCTTAATGTTGTCTTATTGTTGTCTTAATGTTGTCTTATTGTTGACCTAATGTTGTCTTATTGTTGACCTAATGTTGTCTTATTGTTGACCTAATGTTGTCTTATTGTTGACCTAATGTTGTCTTATTGTTGTCTTATTGTTGTCTTATTGTTGACCTAATGTTGTCTTATTGTTGACCTAATGTTGTCTTATTGTTGACCTAATGTTGTCTTATTGTTGTCTTATTGTTGTCTTATTGTTGACCTAATGTTGTCTTATTGTTGTCTTATTGTTGTCTTATTGTTGACCTAATGTTGTCTTATTGTTGACCTAATGTTGTCTTATTGTTGTCTTATTGTTGTCTTATTGTTGTCTTATTGTTGACCTAATGTTGTCTTATTGTTGACCTAATGTTGTCTTATTGTTGTCTTATTGTTGTCTTATTGTTGTCTTATTGTTGACCTAATGTTGTCTTATTGTTGACCTAATGTTGTCTTATTGTTGACCTAATGTTGTCTTATTGTTGTCCTATTGTTGTTTTAGTGTTGTCTTTTTGTTGACCTTATATTGTCTTATTGTTGACCTAGTGTTGTCTTATTGTTGACCTTATATTGTCTTATTGTTGACCTTATATTGTCTTATTGTTGACCTAGTGTTGTCTTATTGTTGACCTTATATTGTCTTATTGTTGACCTTATATTGTCTTATTGTTGACCTAGTGTTGTCTTATTGTTGACCTAATGTTGTCTTAGTGTTGTCTTATTGTTGACCTAATGTTGTCTTATTGTTGACCTAATGTTGTCTTATTGTTGTCTTAATGTTGTCTTATTGTTGACCTAATGTTGTCTTATTGTTGTCTTATTGTTGTCTTATTGTTGTCTTATTGTTGACCTAATGTTGTCTTATTGTTGACCTAATGTTGTCTTATTGTTGTCTTATTGTTGTCTTATTGTTGACCTAATGTTGTCTTATTGTTGACCTAATGTTGTCTTATTGTTGACCTAATGTTGTCTTATTGTTGTCCTATTGTTGTTTTAGTGTTGTCTTTTTGTTGACCTTATATTGTCTTATTGTTGACCTAGTGTTGTCTTATTGTTGACCTTATATTGTCTTATTGTTGACCTTATATTGTCTTATTGTTGACCTAGTGTTGTCTTATTGTTGACCTTATATTGTCTTATTGTTGACCTTATATTGTCTTATTGTTGACCTAGTGTTGTCTTATTGTTGACCTAATGTTGTCTTAGTGTTGTCTTATTGTTGACCTAATGTTGTCTTATTGTTGACTTAATGTTGTCTTATTGTTGTTTTAGTGTTGTCTTATTGTTGACTTAATGTTGTCTTATTGTTGACCTAATGTTGTCTTATTGTTGTCTTATTGTTGTCTTATTGTTGTCTTATTGTTGTTTTAATGTTGTCTTATTGTTGTTTTAGTGTTGTCTTATTGTTGACCTAATGTTGTCTTAGTGTTGTCTTATTGTTGACCTAATGTTGTCTTATTGTTGACCTAATGTTGTCTTAGTGTTGTCTTATTGTTGACCTAGTGTTGTCTTATTGTTGACCTAATGTTGTCTTATTGTTGTCTTATTGTTGTCTTATTGTTGTCTTATTGTTGTTTTAATGTTGTCTTATTGTTGTTTTAGTGTTGTCTTATTGTTGACCTAATGTTGTCTTAGTGTTGTCTTATTGTTGACCTAATGTTGTCTTATTGTTGACCTAATGTTGTCTTATTGTTGTCTTATTGTTGACCTAATGTTGTCTTAGTGTTGTCTTATTGTTGACCTAATGTTGTCTTATTGTTGACCTAATGTTGACTTAGTGTTGTCTTCTTGTTGACCTAATGTTGTCTTATTGTTGTTTTAGTGTTGTCTTATTGTTGACCTAGTGTTGTCTTATTGTTGACCTAATGTTGTCTTAGTGTTGTCTTATTGTTGACCTAGTGTTGTCTTATTGTTGACCTAATGTTGTCTTAGTGTTGTCTTATTGTTGACCTAATGTTGTCTTATTGTTGACCTAATGTTGTCTTATTGTTGTCTTATTGTTGACCTAATGTTGTCTTAGTGTTGTCTTATTGTTGACCTAATGTTGTCTTATTGTTGACCTAATGTTGACTTAGTGTTGTCTTATTGTTGACCTAATGTTGTCTTAATGTTGTCTTATTGTTGACCTAGTGTTGTCTTATTGTTGACCTTATATTGTCTTATTGTTGACCTTATATTGTCTTATTGTTGACCTAGTGTTGTCTTATTGTTGACCTTATATTGTCTTATTGTTGACCTTATATTGTCTTATTGTTGACCTAGTGTTGTCTTATTGTTGACCTATTGTTGTCTTATTGTTGACCTAATGTTGTCTTATTGTTGTCTTATTGTTGTCTTATTGTTGACCTAATGTTGTCTTATTGTTGACCTAATGTTGTCTTATTGTTGTCTTATTGTTGTCTTATTGTTGACCTAATGTTGTCTTATTGTTGTCTTAGTGTTGTCTTATTGTTGACCTAGTGTTGTCTTATTGTTGACTTAATGTTGTCTTATTGTTGACCTAGTGTTGTCTTATTTATTTACTTATGCAATTATATGTCTGGCAGCTGTTTTTAGTTTTTTTGCTTTGTACTAAATTGCAAAAGAAAATATACGTTATGTCAAAAAATTAAATACAAAAATGGACTGATTGATATAGTAAATGACCTTGACTGCAGCCTTTCAATGGGTCAAGGACAACTGGTATTTATGTTCCATCACTCAATTGTGTTCAACTGCTATGAATGAAAGATTCCCATTCTGCAGTCGTTTCCTTGGCTCCAGTGTGGAGAAAAGCCAATTTACCATGAGATAATTTGTTTGTAGAGTATACTATAGAGCTGCTAGATTATCTGTGAAATCACTTTTATTAGGGAAGACGGGGGGGATGTATATATTTGCCCGTCACGCTAACATGCAAATATATGGCAGCCGTTGTTCAAAGAATGAAAAACAATCTGCCGTCAATCTGTTCTTTATGCTCGATCTATTTGTCCTACCATATGTATTCCTCTCTATCTGTCTCTCTCTCTCTGTCTCTGTCTCTCTCTCTGTCTGTCTGTCTGTCTCTCTCTCTCTCTCTCTCTCTCTCTCTCTCTCTCTCTCTCTCTCTCTCTCTCTGTCTCTCTGTCTCTCCCTCTCTCTCTCTCTCTCTCTCTCTCTCTCTCTCTCTCTCTCTCTCTCTCTCTCTCTACCTCTCTCTCTACCTCTCTCTCTCCCTCTCCCTCTCCCTCTCCCTCCCCCTCTCTCTCTCTACAATTTCTCATCACAGAAGGCTGGATAAATAATATAGACATTTATTTTGGAGTGCCCACGTGTGTATGCTAGGGCAGGAGGACAGGGAATGGAACATGAATGCTGAAACTAAACATCAGTTATTATTCAGGCTCAGTATCGAGCTGGGAATTATTTAAATAGTGATGTCTGAACAAGTCACAAATACCTTTCTAGAGAAGTAGCTAATGCTGGGTCATGGCTAGACTTCATTGTTTGAAGGATACTTTCAGTTATTATAGCCTAGTCCTGTTAGTTTATCACTGTGACTCCTGAGAGGCGATGAGTCTCTGATTAGTCACTGTGTATCTACCCTGAGACTACAACCTACCCTGAGACTACAATCTACACTGAGACTACAATCTACAGAGAGACTACAACCTACACTGAGACTACAACCTACACTGAGACTACAATATACACTGAGACTACAACCTACACTGAGACTACAACCTACACTGAGACTACAACCTACCCTGAGACTACAATATACACTGAGACTACAACCTACCCTGAGACTACAATCTACCCTGAGACTACAATCTACCCTAAGACTACAACCTACACTGAGACTACAACCTACCCTGAGACTACAATCTACACTGAGACTACAGTCTACACTGAGACTACAACCTACACTGAGACTACAACCTACACTGAGACTACAACCTACACAGAGACTACAACCTACACAGAGACTACAATCTACACTGAGACTACAACCTACACTGAGACTACAACCTACCCTGAGACTACAATATACACTGAGACTACAATCTACACTGAGACTACAACCTATACAGAGACTACAACCTACCCTGAGACTACAATATACACTGAGACTACAACCTACACTGAGACTACAATCTACACTGAGACTACAATATACACTGAGACTACAACCTACCCTGAGACTACAATATACACTGAGACTACAACCTACCCTGAGACTACAATCTACCCTGAGACTACAATCTACCCTGAGACTACAACCTACACTGAGACTACAACCTACCCTGAGACTACAACCTATACAGAGACTACAATCTACACTGAGACTACAATCTACACTGAGACTACAACCTATACAGAGACTACAACCTACAGAGAGACTACAACCTACAGAGAGACTACAATCTACCCTGAGACTACAACCTATACAGAGACTACAACCTACACTGAGACTACAATCTACAATGAGACTACAATCTACACTGAGACTACAATCTACACTGAGACTACAGCCTATACAGAGACTACAATCTACACTGAGACTACAACCTACCCTGAGACTACAATCTACACTGAGACTACAACCTATACAGAGACTGCAACCTACACTGAGACTACAATCTACAATGAGACTACAATCTACAATGAGACTACAATCTACACTGAGACTACAATCTACACTGAGACTACAATCTACACTGAGACTACAGCCTACCCTGAGACTACAATCTACCCTGAGACTACAATCTACCCTGAGACTACAACCTATACAGAGACTACAACCTATACAGAGACTACAACCTATACAGAGACTACAACCTACAATGAGACTACAATCTACACTGAGACTACAATCTACCCTGAGACTACAATCTACCCTGAGACTACAATCTACCCTGAGACTACAACCTATACAGAGACTACAACCTACCCTGAGACTACAATCTACACTGAGACTACAGCCTATACAGAGACTACAATCTACACTGAGACTACAACCTACCCTGAGACTACAATCTACACTGAGACTACAACCTATACAGAGACTGCAACCTACACTGAGACTACAACCTACCCTGAGATTACAACCTACCCTGAGATTACAATCTACCCTGAGACTACAATCTACCCTGAGACTACAACCTATATAGAGACTACAACCTACACTGAGACTACAATCTACCCTGAGACTACAATCTACCCTGAGACTACAATCTACCCTGAGACTACAACCTATACAGAGAGACTACAACCTATACAGAGAGACTACAACCTACCCTGAGACTACAATCTACCCTGAGACTACAACCTACACTGAGACTACAATCTACCCTGAGACTACAACCTACCCTGAGACTACAACCTACACTGAGACTACAATCTACCCTGAGACTACAATCTACCCTGAGACTACAATCTAACCTGAGACTACAACCTATACAGAGACTACAACCTACCCTGAGACTACAATCTACCCTGAGACTACAACCTATACAGAGACTACAATCTACCCTGAGACTACAACCTACACTGAGATTACAATCTATACAGAGACTGCAACCTACACTGAGACTACAATCTACCCTGAGACTACAACCTATACAGAGACTACAACCTACACTGAGACTACAATCTATCCTGAGACTACAATCTACACTGAGACTACAACCTACACTGAGACTACAACCTACCCTGAGACTACAATCTACCCTGAGACTACAATCTACACTGAGACTACAACCTACACAGAGACTACAATCTACACTGAGACTACAATCTACACTGAGACTACAATCTACACTGAGACTACAACCTACCCTGAGACTAAAACCTACACTGAGATTACAATCTACACAGAGACTACAACCTACCCTGAGACTACAATCTACACTGAGACTACAACCTACACTGAGACTACAATCTACAATCAGACTACAACCTACACTGAGACTACAACCTATTCAGAGAGACTACAATCTACACTGAGACTACAACCTACCCTGAGACTACAACCTACCCTGAGACTACGATCAACACTGAGACTACAACCGAGACTGAGACTACAACCTACAGAGAGACTACAACCTACCCTGAGACTACAAACCTACAGAGCGACTACAACCTACCCTGAGACTACAATCTACAATGAGACTACAATCTACCCTGAGACTACAATCTACACTGAGACTACAATCTACACTGAGACTACAACCTACACTGAGACTACAATCTACCCTGACACTACAATCTACACTGAGACTACAATCTACACTGAGACTACAACCTACAGAGAGACTACAACCTATACAGAGAGACTAAAATCTACACTGAGACTACAACCTACCCTGAGACTACAACCTACCCTGAGACTACAACCTACAGAGAGACTACAACCTACACTGAGACTACAACCTACCCTGAGACTAAAATCTACCGAGACTACAATCTACACTGAGACTACAACCTATACAGAGACTACAATCTACACTTAGACTACAACCTATACAGAGACTACAATCTACCCTGAGACTACAACCTACACTGAGATTACAATCTATACAGAGACTGCAACCTACACTGAGACTACAATCTACCCTGAGACTACAACCTATACAGAGACTACAACCTACACTGAGACTACAATCTACACTGAGACTACAATCTACACTGAGACTACAACCTACCCTGAGACTAAAACCTACACTGAGATTACAATCTACACAGAGACTACAACCTACCCTGAGACTACAATCTACACTGAGACTACAACCTACACTGAGACTACAATCTACAATCAGACTACAACCTACACTGAGACTACAACCTATCCAGAGAGACTACAATCTACACTGAGACTACAACCTACCCTGAGACTACAACCTACCCTGAGACTACGATCAACACAGACTACAACCGAGACTGAGACTACAACCTACAGAGAGACTACAACCTACCCTGAGACTACAAACCTACAGAGCGACTACAACCTACCCTGAGACTACAATCTACAATGAGACTACAATCTACCCTGAGACTACAATCTACACTGAGACTACAATCTACACTGAGACTACAATCTACACTGAGACTACAATCTACACTGAGACTACAATCTACCCTGACACTACAATCTACCCTGACACTACAATCTACACTGAGACTACAACCTACACTGAGACTACAATCTACCCTGACACTACAATCTACACTGAGACTACAATCTACACTGAGACTACAACCTATACAGAGAGACTACAACCTATACAGAGAGACTAAAATCTACACTGAGACTACAACCTACCCTGAGACTACAACCTACCCTGAGACTACAACATACAGAGAGACTACAACCTACACTGAGACTACAACCTACCCTGAGACTAAAATCTACCGAGACTACAATCTACACTGAGACTACAACCTACCCTGAGACTACAATCTACCCTGAGACTACAATCTACACTTAGACTACAACCTATACAGAGACTACAATCTACACTGAGACTACAATCTACACTGAGACTACAGCCTATACAGAGACTACAATCTACACTGAGACTACAATCTACCCTGAGATTACAACCTACAGAGAGACTACAACCTACAATGAGACTACAACCTACAGAGAGACTACAACCTACACTGAGACTACAATCTACAATAAGACTACAATCTACACTCAGACTACAATCTACACTGAGACTACAGCCTATACAGAGACTACAATCTACACTGAGACTACAATCTACCCTGAGATTACAACCTACAGAGAGACTACAACCTACAGAGAGACTACAACCTACAGAGAGACTACAATCTACACTGAGACTACAATCTACCCTGAGACTACAACCTACCCTGAGACTACAATTTACCCTGAGACTACAACCTACCCTGAGACTACAATCTACAATGAGACTACAATCTACAATGAGACTACAATCTACTCTGAGACTATAACCTACCCTGAGACTACAATCTACAATGAGACTACAACCTATACAGAGACTACAATCTACAATGAGACTACAACCTACACTGAGACTACAACCTACCCTGAGACTACAACCTACCCTGAGATTACAATCTACACTGAGACTACAATCTACACTGAGACTACAATCTACACTGAGACTACAACCTACACAGAGACTACAACCTACACTGAGACTACAACCTACCCTGAGACTACAATCTACACTGAGACTACAACCTACCCTGAGACTACAACCTACCCTGAGACTACAACCTATACAGAGACTACAACCTACACTGAGACTACAATCTACCCTGAGACTACAACCTATACAGAGACTACAACCTACACTGAGACTACAATCTAACCTGAGACTACAATCTACACTGAGACTACAATCTACACTGAGACTACAGCCTATACAGAGACTACAATCTACACTGAGACTACAACCTACCCTGAGACTACAATCTACACTGAGACTACAACCTATACAGAGACTGCAACCTACACTGAGACTACAACCTACCCTGAGATTACAACCTACCCTGAGATTACAATCTACCCTGAGACTACAACCTACCCTGAGACTACAATCTACCCTGAGACTACAACCTACACTGAGACTACAATCTACCCTGAGACTACAACCTACCCTGAGACTACAACCTACACTGAGACTACAATCTACCCTGAGACTACAATCTACCCTGAGACTACAATCTAACCTGAGACTACAACCTATACAGAGACTACAACCTACCCTGAGACTACAATCTACCCTGAGACTACAACCTATACAGAGACTACAATCTACCCTGAGACTACAACCTACACTGAGATTACAATCTATACAGAGACTGCAACCTACACTGAGACTACAATCTACCCTGAGACTACAACCTATACAGAGACTACAACCTACACTGAGACTACAATCTACCCTGAGACTACAATCTACACTGAGACTACAACCTACACTGAGACTACAACCTACCCTGAGACTACAATCTACACTGAGACTACAACCTACACTGAGACTACAATCTACAATCAGACTACAACCTACACTGAGACTACAACCTATCCAGAGAGACTACAATCTACACTGAGACTACAACCTACCCTGAGACTACAACCTACCCTGAGACTACGATCAACACAGACTACAACCGAGACTGAGACTACAACCTACAGAGAGACTACAACCTACCCTGAGACTACAAACCTACAGAGCGACTACAACCTACCCTGAGACTACAATCTACAATGAGACTACAATCTACCCTGAGACTACAATCTACACTGAGACTACAATCTACACTGAGACTACAATCTACACTGAGACTACAATCTACACTGAGATTACAACCTACAGAGAGACTACAACCTACAATGAGACTACAACCTACAGAGAGACTACAACCTACACTGAGACTACAATCTACAATAAGACTACAATCTACACTCAGACTACAATCTACACTGAGACTACAGCCTATACAGAGACTACAATCTACACTGAGACTACAATCTACCCTGAGATTACAACCTACAGAGAGACTACAACCTACAGAGAGACTACAACCTACAGAGAGACTACAATCTACACTGAGACTACAATCTACCCTGAGACTACAACCTACCCTGAGACTACAATTTACCCTGAGACTACAACCTACCCTGAGACTACAATCTACAATGAGACTACAATCTACAATGAGACTACAATCTACTCTGAGACTATAACCTACCCTGAGACTACAATCTACAATGAGACTACAACCTATACAGAGACTACAATCTACAATGAGACTACAACCTACACTGAGACTACAACCTACCCTGAGACTACAACCTACCCTGAGATTACAATCTACACTGAGACTACAATCTACACTGAGACTACAATCTACACTGAGACTACAACCTACACAGAGACTACAACCTACACTGAGACTACAACCTACCCTGAGACTACAATCTACACTGAGACTACAACCTACCCTGAGACTACAACCTACCCTGAGACTACAACCTATACAGAGACTACAACCTACACTGAGACTACAATCTACCCTGAGACTACAACCTATACAGAGACTACAACCTACACTGAGACTACAATCTAACCTGAGACTACAATCTACACTGAGACTACAATCTACACTGAGACTACAGCCTATACAGAGACTACAATCTACACTGAGACTACAACCTACCCTGAGACTACAATCAACACTGAGACTACAATCTACCCTTAGACTACAACCTACAGAGAGACTACAACCTACACTGAGACTATAATCTACCTTGAGACTACAACCTATACAGAGACTACAATCTACACTGAGACTATAATCTACAATGAGACTACAACCTACACTGAGACTACAACCTACACTGAGACTACAATCTACCTTGAGACTACAATCTACAAAGAGACTACAACCTACCCTGAGACTACAACCTACCCTGAGAATACAATCTACCCTTAGACTACAACCTACAGAGAGACTACAACCTACACTGAGACTACAATCTACCCTGAGACTACAACCTATACAGAGACTACAACCTACACTGAGACTACAATCTACCCTGAGACTACAATCTATACAGAGACTACAATCTACACTGAGACTATAACCTACAATGAGACTACAACCTACACTGAGACTACAACCTACACTGAGACTACAATCTACCCTGAGACTACAACCTATACAGAGACTACAATCTACACTGAGACTACAACCTACACTGAGACTACAACCTATACAGAGAGACTACAATCTACACTGAGACTACAACCTACCCTGAGACTACAATCTACCTTGAGACTACAACCTATACAGAGACTACAACCTGCAATGAGATTACAATCTACACAGAGACTACAACCTACCCTGAGACTACAACCTACCCTGAGACTACAACCTACCCTGAGACTACAATCTACCCTGAGACTACAACCTACACTGAGACTACAACCTATACAGAGACTACAACCTACAATGAGATTACAATCTACACAGAGACTACAACCTACACTGAGACTACAACCTATACAGAGACTACAACCTATACAGAGACTACAACCTACACTGAGACTACAACCTATCAGAGAGTACAACCTACCCTGAGACTACAACCTACAGAGAGACTACAACCTACCCTAAGACTACAATCTACACTGAGACTACAATCTACCCTGAGACTACAATCTACCCTGAGACTACAATCTACACTGAGACTACAACCTACAGAGAGACTACAACCTACACTGAGACTACAATCTACCCTGAGACTACAACCTATACAGAGACTACAATCTACACTGAGACTACAACCTATACAGAGAGACTACAACCTATACAGAGACTACAGCCTACCCTGAGACTACAACCTACAGAGAGACTACAACCTACAGAGAGCCCCAACTAACACTACAGAGAGCCCTAACTAATACTAGAGAGAGCCCTAACTAATACTAGAGAGCCCTAACTAACACTAGAGAGCCCTAACTAATACTAGAGAGCCCTAACTAATACTAGAGAGCCCTAACTAATACTAGAGAGCCCTAACTAATACTAGAGAGAGCCCTAACTAACACTACAGAGCCCTAACTAATACTAGAGAGCCCTAACTAATACTAGAGAGCCCTAGCTAATACTAGAGAGCCCTAACTAACACTAGAGAGCCCTAACTAATACTAGAGAGAGCCCTAACTAATACTAGAGAGAGCCCTAACTAACACTACAGAGAGCCCTAACTAATACCAGAGAGCCCTAACTAATACCAGAGAACCCTAACTAATACTAGAGAACCCTAACTAATACTAGAGAGAGCCCTAACTAATACTAGAGAGAGCCCTAACTAACACTAGAGAGCCCTAACTAATACTAGAGAGCCCTAACTAATACTAGAGAGCCCTAACTAATACTAGAGAGCCCTAACTAATACTAGAGATCCCTAACTAACACTACAGAGAGACCTAACTAATACTAGAGAGCCCTAACTAATACTAGAGAGCCCTAACTAATACTAGAGAGAGCCCTAACTAACACTACAGAGAGCCCTAAGTAATACTAGAGAGCCCTAACTAATACTAGAGAGAGCCCTAACTAATACTAGAGAGAGCCCTAACTAATACTAGAGAGCCCTAACTAATACTAGAGAGCCTTAACTAATACTAGAGAGCCCTAACTAATACTAGAGAGAGCCATAACTAACACTAGAGAGAGCCCTAACTAAAACTAGAGAGCCCTAACTAATACTAGAGAGATCCCTAACTAACACTAGAGAGAGCCCTAACTTAAACTAGAGAGCCCCAACTAATACTAGAGAGATCCCTAACTAAAACTAGAGAGCCCTAACTAATGCTAGAGAGAGCCCTAACTAACACTAGAGAGAGCCCTAACTAATACTAGAGAGCCCTAACTAACACTAGAGAGAGCCCTAACTAACACCAGAGAGCCCTAACTAATACTAGAGAGAGCCCTAACTAACACTACAGAGAGCCCTAACTAACACTAGAGAGTCCTAACTAATACTAGAGATCCCTAACTAACACTAGAGAGCCCTAACTAATAATAGAGAGCCCTAACTAATACTAGAAAGCCCTAACTAATACTAGAGAGAGCCCTAACTAATACTAGAGAGTCCTAACTAATACTAGAGAGCCCCAACTAACACTAGAGAGCCCTAACTAATACTAGAGAGTCCTAACTAACACTAGAGAGCCCTAACTAACACTAGAGAGCCCTAACTAACACTAGAGAGCCCTAACTAACACTAGAGAGCACTAACTAACACTAGAGAGCCCTAACTAACACTAGAGAGCACTAACTAACACTAGAGAGCCCTAACTAACACTAGAGAGCACTAACTAACAAATGGGCAGGAAATGGATACGTGGAGCTTGTATTGGCTTCAAACTCTCATTTGAATAATTTCACACACCTTGAGACTACAATCTACCCTGAGACTACAACCTATACAGAGACTACAATCTACCCTGAGACTACAACCTACACTGAGATTACAATCTATACAGAGACTGCAACCTACACTGAGACTACAATCTACCCTGAGACTACAACCTATACAGAGACTACAACCTACACTGAGACTACAATCTACCCTGAGACTACAATCTACACTGAGACTACAACCTACACTGAGACTACAACCTACCCTGAGACTACAATCTACACTGAGACTACAACCTACACTGAGACTACAATCTACAATCAGACTACAACCTACACTGAGACTACAACCTATCCAGAGAGACTACAATCTACACTGAGACTACAACCTACCCTGAGACTACAACCTACCCTGAGACTACGATCAACACAGACTACAACCGAGACTGAGACTACAACCTACAGAGAGACTACAACCTACCCTGAGACTACAAACCTACAGAGCGACTACAACCTACCCTGAGACTACAATCTACAATGAGACTACAATCTACCCTGAGACTACAATCTACACTGAGACTACAATCTACACTGAGACTACAATCTACACTGAGACTACAATCTACACTGAGACTACAATCTACCCTGACACTACAATCTACCCTGACACTACAATCTACACTGAGACTACAACCTACACTGAGACTACAGCCTACCCTGAGATTACAACCTACAGAGAGACTACAACCTACAATGAGACTACAACCTACAGAGAGACTACAACCTACACTGAGACTACAATCTACAATAAGACTACAATCTACACTCAGACTACAATCTACACTGAGACTACAGCCTATACAGAGACTACAATCTACACTGAGACTACAATCTACCCTGAGATTACAACCTACAGAGAGACTACAACCTACAGAGAGACTACAACCTACAGAGAGACTACAATCTACACTGAGACTACAATCTACCCTGAGACTACAACCTACCCTGAGACTACAATTTACCCTGAGACTACAACCTACCCTGAGACTACAATCTACAATGAGACTACAATCTACAATGAGACTACAATCTACTCTGAGACTATAACCTACCCTGAGACTACAATCTACAATGAGACTACAACCTATACAGAGACTACAATCTACAATGAGACTACAACCTACACTGAGACTACAACCTACCCTGAGACTACAACCTACCCTGAGATTACAATCTACACTGAGACTACAATCTACACTGAGACTACAATCTACACTGAGACTACAACCTACACAGAGACTACAACCTACACTGAGACTACAACCTACCCTGAGACTACAATCTACACTGAGACTACAACCTACCCTGAGACTACAACCTACCCTGAGACTACAACCTATACAGAGACTACAACCTACACTGAGACTACAATCTACCCTGAGACTACAACCTATACAGAGACTACAACCTACACTGAGACTACAATCTAACCTGAGACTACAATCTACACTGAGACTACAATCTACACTGAGACTACAGCCTATACAGAGACTACAATCTACACTGAGACTACAACCTACCCTGAGACTACAATCAACACTGAGACTACAATCTACCCTTAGACTACAACCTACAGAGAGACTACAACCTACACTGAGACTATAATCTACCTTGAGACTACAACCTATACAGAGACTACAATCTACACTGAGACTATAATCTACAATGAGACTACAACCTACACTGAGACTACAACCTACACTGAGACTACAATCTACCTTGAGACTACAATCTACAAAGAGACTACAACCTACCCTGAGACTACAACCTACCCTGAGAATACAATCTACCCTTAGACTACAACCTACAGAGAGACTACAACCTACACTGAGACTACAATCTACCCTGAGACTACAACCTATACAGAGACTACAACCTACACTGAGACTACAATCTACCCTGAGACTACAATCTATACAGAGACTACAATCTACACTGAGACTATAACCTACAATGAGACTACAACCTACACTGAGACTACAACCTACACTGAGACTACAATCTACCCTGAGACTACAACCTATACAGAGACTACAATCTACACTGAGACTACAACCTACACTGAGACTACAACCTATACAGAGAGACTACAATCTACACTGAGACTACAACCTACCCTGAGACTACAATCTACCTTGAGACTACAACCTATACAGAGACTACAACCTGCAATGAGATTACAATCTACACAGAGACTACAACCTACCCTGAGACTACAACCTACCCTGAGACTACAACCTACCCTGAGACTACAATCTACCCTGAGACTACAACCTACACTGAGACTACAACCTATACAGAGACTACAACCTACAATGAGATTACAATCTACACAGAGACTACAACCTACACTGAGACTACAACCTATACAGAGACTACAACCTATACAGAGACTACAACCTACACTGAGACTACAACCTATCAGAGAGTACAACCTACCCTGAGACTACAACCTACAGAGAGACTACAACCTACCCTAAGACTACAATCTACACTGAGACTACAATCTACCCTGAGACTACAATCTACCCTGAGACTACAATCTACACTGAGACTACAACCTACAGAGAGACTACAACCTACACTGAGACTACAATCTACCCTGAGACTACAACCTATACAGAGACTACAATCTACACTGAGACTACAACCTATACAGAGAGACTACAACCTATACAGAGACTACAGCCTACCCTGAGACTACAACCTACAGAGAGACTACAACCTACAGAGAGCCCCAACTAACACTACAGAGAGCCCTAACTAATACTAGAGAGAGCCCTAACTAATACTAGAGAGCCCTAACTAACACTAGAGAGCCCTAACTAATACTAGAGAGCCCTAACTAATACTAGAGAGCCCTAACTAATACTAGAGAGCCCTAACTAATACTAGAGAGAGCCCTAACTAACACTACAGAGCCCTAACTAATACTAGAGAGCCCTAACTAATACTAGAGAGCCCTAGCTAATACTAGAGAGCCCTAACTAACACTAGAGAGCCCTAACTAATACTAGAGAGAGCCCTAACTAATACTAGAGAGAGCCCTAACTAACACTACAGAGAGCCCTAACTAATACCAGAGAGCCCTAACTAATACCAGAGAACCCTAACTAATACTAGAGAACCCTAACTAATACTAGAGAGAGCCCTAACTAATACTAGAGAGAGCCCTAACTAACACTAGAGAGCCCTAACTAATACTAGAGAGCCCTAACTAATACTAGAGAGCCCTAACTAATACTAGAGAGCCCTAACTAATACTAGAGATCCCTAACTAACACTACAGAGAGACCTAACTAATACTAGAGAGCCCTAACTAATACTAGAGAGCCCTAACTAATACTAGAGAGAGCCCTAACTAACACTACAGAGAGCCCTAAGTAATACTAGAGAGCCCTAACTAATACTAGAGAGAGCCCTAACTAATACTAGAGAGAGCCCTAACTAATACTAGAGAGCCCTAACTAATACTAGAGAGCCTTAACTAATACTAGAGAGCCCTAACTAATACTAGAGAGAGCCATAACTAACACTAGAGAGAGCCCTAACTAAAACTAGAGAGCCCTAACTAATACTAGAGAGATCCCTAACTAACACTAGAGAGAGCCCTAACTTAAACTAGAGAGCCCCAACTAATACTAGAGAGATCCCTAACTAAAACTAGAGAGCCCTAACTAATGCTAGAGAGAGCCCTAACTAACACTAGAGAGAGCCCTAACTAATACTAGAGAGCCCTAACTAACACTAGAGAGAGCCCTAACTAACACCAGAGAGCCCTAACTAATACTAGAGAGAGCCCTAACTAACACTACAGAGAGCCCTAACTAACACTAGAGAGTCCTAACTAATACTAGAGATCCCTAACTAACACTAGAGAGCCCTAACTAATAATAGAGAGCCCTAACTAATACTAGAAAGCCCTAACTAATACTAGAGAGAGCCCTAACTAATACTAGAGAGTCCTAACTAATACTAGAGAGCCCCAACTAACACTAGAGAGCCCTAACTAATACTAGAGAGTCCTAACTAACACTAGAGAGCCCTAACTAACACTAGAGAGCCCTAACTAACACTAGAGAGCCCTAACTAACACTAGAGAGCACTAACTAACACTAGAGAGCCCTAACTAACACTAGAGAGCACTAACTAACACTAGAGAGCCCTAACTAACACTAGAGAGCACTAACTAACAAATGGGCAGGAAATGGATACGTGGAGCTTGTATTGGCTTCAAACTCTCATTTGAATAATTTCACACACCTTACTTCATTTAGGATTTAATTCCTGAGCTAATAAATGACTCCCTTTGTTGGCTTGCGGAGGATCAGCGTTGAATGGGAAGGATTAGCAAGGAGATTTCCTTGATGATTCGACAGGGCGCCGCTAGGCGTGCCTGCGTCTCATAATAATGTTAATAATATTGAATAGTTAGATCTAAGTATGGTGATTGTGTTTAAGGTCAGAGAGAACTCCCATTGGTTTCTGTAAAATAGAACATGACTGTTTCTCCATTAATTGTAAGTCAACTAACTTGTTTGATTTTGCAATGTTGTACTTATTGTTGAGTCTTTGCACACTTACCTGTTGCTGCTTTATTCTGATATTTTGTTGGGTATGTATTTGTCTCCTCTGGTTCCCCTCAACTTTAAAACTGCTTCTGGAACATGTTTTGTTTAAAACTGCTTCTGGAACATGTTTTGTTTAAAACTGCTTCTGGAACATGTTTTGTTTAAAACTGCTTCTGGAACATGTTTTGTTTAAAACTGCTTCTGGAACATGTTTTGTTTAAAACTGCTTCTGGAACATGTTTTGTTTAAAACTGCTTCTGGAACATGTTTTGTTTAAAACTGCTTCTGGAACATGTTTTGTTTAAAACTGCTTCTGGAACATGTTTTGTTTAAAACTGCTTCTGGAACATGTTTTGTTAAGGACTCCTTACATTTTTTTAAATAAAAAAAATGATATGAACTCTTGATTGGTGAAGGAAACCCAACCTGGCTAAACTGAACTGCTGAGCCTTTATATAATAACATACGCGTCTCATAATAGAAAACCAACATATGGAAATCCATACAGGTCAGGGTTAGATACAAGGTGCTGATTAACTAGCTGATGAGGAATGAAATCGCTCTCCTGTAGATTTGAGTATATTTTGTTAAACTTTCAATTATGATACTCCCCCCCCCAAAAAAAAATGTAGGTCTAAATCATATTGAACCTCTACTAGCAATTAGTTATTATAGGAGCGTAGCAAATCTACCATTACCTTCATGCTCAATCGATTGACATTTCTAAAGAGCTGACTGAAACGAGTCAGTCAATCTCAGGCCTGAAGCTTTAACGTGGCAGATCAATCTGTCTTATCTAGAACTGCTATACGGCGGCCATTTTGAAGACGACTGGAGTTTAATGCAGAAAGGAAGCATTGATGTAGATATTTTCTCGTATTCTCATATGTGCACGTCGACATCATTCTTCATTTCCATATGAGAAATGTCAATATGAGAAATGTTTTTATTCACTTCTTATTCTCTGGCTTTCAGAGGATAACTAGGAGGATAACTAGGAGGATAACTAGGAGGATAACTAAGAGGATAACTAAGAGGATAACTAGGAGGATAACTAGGAGGATAACTAGGAGGATAACTAGGAGGATAACTAGGAGGATAACTAAGAGGATAACTAAGAGGATAACTAGGAGGATAACTAGGAAGATAATTAGGAGGATAACTAGGAGGATAACTAGGAGGATAACTAGGGGGATAACTAGGAAGATAATTAGGAGGATAACTAGGGGGATAACTAGGAGGATAACTAGGGGGATAACTAGGAGGATAACTAGGAAGATAATTAGGAGGATAACTATGAGGGTAACTAGGGGGATAACTAGGAGGATAACTAAGAAGATAACTAAGATGATAACTAAGATGATAACTAGGAGGATAACTAGAAGGATAACTAGGAGGATAACTGAGATGATAACTAGGAGGATAACTAAGAGGATAACTAGGAGGATAACTGAGATGATAACTCAGAGGATAACTAGGAGGATAACTGAGATGATAACTCAGAGGATAACTAGGAGGATAACTAAGAGGATAAGAGGATAACTGAGATGATAACTGAGATGATAACTGAGATGATAACTGAGATGATAACTGAGATGATAACTGAGAGGATAACTGAGAGGATAACTGAGAGGATAACTGAGCAAATCAAATAGAGCAAGGTGATGATGTATGTGTGCTGCCTGTCTGTGTGCTGCCCGTCTGTGTCCTGTCTGTGTGCTGCCTGTCTGTGTGCTGCCTGTCTGTGTGTGAGATGATGATGTGTGTGTGCTGCCTGTCTGTGTGCTGCCTGTCTGTGTGCTGCCTGTCTGTGTGCTGCCTGTCTGTGTGCTGCCTGTCTGTGTGCTGCCTGTCTGTGTGTGAGATGATGATGTGTGTGTGCTGCCTCTCTGTGTGTCTGTGTGTATTCTGGATGACCAGGAGGACCCACTGTCCGTCTTCCTCTCAAAACCCTTACGCCCTTCATCCTCAAACGTCAAATGCAATCAGAGAAGCTGCCAGCCAGCGTGCAAACACTCCTCCGGTCATCTTGTCCCGTCTGCCTGGCTCTGAGTCTGAGCAGTGATTAAAACCCCTAATCTCTCTCCCATCCAGGAAAACATTTTCCCCTGCTCAATCACCAGGGCAGTTACAAGCTTTTGGGATGGACAACAGAAAGGGCCACCATGATGGAGGCCAGTGAAAGGATCTGTCAAGTAGTTGGCACAAGTCCCCCTGCTGAAAATACTACACCGTAGATTTTGTAGTGTTAAATCAACACTTAAAATGACACCTTTAACACTTTCTCAGAGTACATACGGTCTCACTCTAAAGAGTGTAAAAAGTACTGAGATAAATTTGCTACACTCGCATTAACATCTGCTAACCATTTGGTGTTAGGAAACTCCTGGTTTACAGGCCACATCAGGCCTGCAAGTCACATTATGCTGGCTTGCAAAGTGATGTTTAATTCCGTTAGGAATACAGTCAGAGTTAGGATAACCAACAGTTTGAATTTTTTAATCGCCCACAACCTGCATTCAGAATGACTGTCACGGTTAGGAAACTTGATTAAAAAAATGACTACTTAAACCCTTAAACCAAAGACAACCATTTCAGTAATTGGTAACTTGGATTAGTTTAGAAAAAATGTATTTTATTTACAGTTTCTTTATTTAGCATAAGATTAATTAAACAATGTACATGAGAAAAACATAGATATTAAATCTGGTTATTAACACCAACACTTGGAGTTCTTTTACACCACTGAGTGTTAATTTCACTCTTACAGACTTAACTTAGCTCCTGATTCAACACTAGAAACTTAACTTAGCTCCTGATTCAACACTAGAAACTTAACTTAGCTCCTGATTCAACACTAGAAACTTAACTTAGCTCCTGATTCAACACTAGAAACTTAACTTAGCTCCTGATTCAACACTAGAAACTTAACTTAGCTCCTGATTCAACACTAGAAACTTAACTTAGCTCCTGATTCAACACTAGAAACTTAACTTAGCTCCTGATTCAACACTAGAAACTTAACTTAGCTCCTGATTCAACACTAGAAACTTAACTTAGCTCCTGATTCAACACTAGAAACTTAACTTAGCTCCTGATTCAACACTAGAAACTTAACTTAGCTCCTGATTCAACACTAGAAACTTAACTTAGCTCCTGATTCAACACTAGAAACTTAACTTAGCTCCTGATTCAACACTAGAAATGTTTGAAAAATCAACACTTGCCGATTTGCTGTTTACCTCTCAGGCCAAACTTCTCAGCAACCTGCCACGGCCCATATTCAGCCAAGCTGTCGACCAGCAGATAACGATCCGGCCCGGATGATCGAATCAATAAGGTGGGAGAGGAGAGACAGCGGTTACGGACCCGGAGCCGGAGCCGAAGCTGGTGACAACATGATGGAAATGTAACTGGAAAAACCGCGGGGGGGGGGATCTCTCACAGTCGCTTAGAAAAACAGACAGAAACTAAATAGATAATAAAGAGAGAGAATACATTAAGGAACACCGAGGGGACTTCTTGGAGAATCAGCCTCACAGAGCAATACAGTGAGGCCAAGGCGGGGTCACTTCAGCTGTCTCTGAGTTAGGTTGTTGGCAATGACTTCAGAGAGGGAAACAGCCTCTAGGAGCAGTAGAGGGGTATAGACTGCAGAGACCAGACAGGTAACTTGAACTGTATATCCGTACAGGAGATAGCTAGAGTTTAGGTTCTCGTCAACGACTGTGAAGCAGAGGGGAAAAACAGACTCACATAGCAGGAGAAAAGGTAGAGGCTGAGGAGGTCAACTAAGTCAATCGCTTCAACTGTCAAACTCTACAGGGGAAAGCTTGGATGTAGGTTCTTGGTAAACTGCAGAGAGAGGGAAACAGACTCACAGAGTAATACAGGAACCAAAATTTAAAAAGGTACCCTTTCATATGTTTACCAAAGAGGATAAGAGTTAAGTTTAAGAGTTTCGCTGAAAAGACCGGAGGCCAAACGGATCACTTCAACTGGCAGGCTTTACAGTCATACAAGCAGAAGCTATGTGAACCCAAGAGAAAACATGACTAGTTTATGTCAATGCATAGTTACTGAACTAAAGAAGGAATCCATTAACTTGCTTAGTGTGGAACATAAGGTCATACGGTGACTAAACACTTGAGTGCACAAAACATTAGGAACAGCTTCCTAATATTGAGTTGCACCCCCCCACCCCCCCCGCTTTTTTCCCGGTCAGAACAGCCTCAATTTCATCGGGACATGGACTCTTCAAGGTGTCCAAAGCGTTCCACAGGGATATTGGCCCATGTTGACTCCAATGCTTCCCACAGTTGCATCCAGTTGTCTGGTAGTGAATCTCCACTCCAAATAGCTCGTTCCATCTCATCCCCACAGATACTCAATTGGATTTAGATCTGGCGACTGGGCTGGCCACTGCAGTAAACTGATTTCACTGTCATGTTCGTGGAACCGTTCCTGGACAATCCTAGCCTTGTGGCATGGGGTATAATCCTGCTGAAAAAAAAAAAATGATTTGCATATTGCTCTGCATAATTATTGTCAGGCTCCTTTGTTCTCTTTCATTAATTACCGTTTTTTTGACCACTGGCCTGCCTTAGGCTGGATGGACCATTCTTGATACTCACGGGATACTGTTGAGCGTGAAAAACCCAGCAGCATTGCAGTTCTTGACACACTCCAACCTGTGCGCTTTGGCACCTACTACCATAGCCCATTCAAAGGAAATTCAATCTTTTGTCTTGCCCATTCACACTCTGCATGACACACATACACAATCCACGTCTCAATTGTATCAAGGCTTAAAAAAAATACTTCTTTAACCCCGTCTCCTCCCCTTTCATCTACACTGATTGAAGTGGATTTCACAAGGGATCATAGCTTTCAACCTGGATTCACCTGGTCAGTCTATGTCATGGAAAGAGCAGGTGTTCCTAATGCTTTGTCCAGTCGGTATATTAGCCATTTCTGAAGGGAGATGCAAAATAGGGGGAAAATCTGTGTTATTATCTCTGTAAAGGGTTAGAAAACCAGGCTTTCAAATAGACCTTGCAGTTTTAGGTCATTTTACCTGGTTGACACATGAATAGGGTTGTTGCGTGACGTGTTATCTATTTCTGCCACAAAGGCATTCATGAGCCATGATTGAAGTAAAATTCCACGTGACCGTTGAGTCACGGTAATCTCCTTTTATGCGTTTTTTGGATTTGCGTTCCGTAGCCAACTCGCTAACGACCCGATGGCTAATGGCCTGGTACTCAGGGCTCTATTGTCCCTCTAACCACTCTGACATCAATGCAAATGCGATCGAAAATCACATCAAAAACACCGTCAAAAGAGTTATAATGCTT
The DNA here is from genome assembly GCF_029448725.1 of Salvelinus fontinalis. Taxonomy (NCBI): domain Eukaryota; kingdom Metazoa; phylum Chordata; class Actinopteri; order Salmoniformes; family Salmonidae; genus Salvelinus; species Salvelinus fontinalis. The sequence continues at coordinate 298,407 of NC_074685.1, read as the reverse complement.
TTTTAAAAACTCACCTCAATGTGAAGAGAGACGTTTAACAACAGGATGGAAACTGAGTGTAAAATATGGTCGTTGTTTCAAAGCCCGACAACGATATGGACATCGCTTTCTAAGGTGATAAGTAATTCAAAAACCCCCATACGCACATTAAAGCCTATATATATAAGGCTGTAATGTAAAGAAAAGTGTGGCAAAAGTGAAGGGGCTTGAATACTTTCCAAAGGCACTGTATGTTCTGATTTCTAACAGATTTGAAGGTTTGTATCACATTCACATCTAAAATAACTCTAAATCTAACGTATAGGATCTGTTTCAAATGATCACTTTTACGCTCAACATAGCCACTTCATATGCGCACTCGCTCTGGAATGGGAAAAATATCCTTGCTATTTTATTCAGCTAAGTTCAATTATATTCTTCTTACACTAAAATCATATAATATAAAATAATGGCATGTGACCTATAATCATATCTTGTCTGCTAAATGAATAAGCCTACAGCCTTTGGCATAGCGAATAGCCAGATAACTTTTAGTAGGCCAACTTGTATTCTGTTCTTCTGAAATACATATTATTCACATGATAATGTTTCTTTAGACCTGACTAAAATAAATCATGGATTTATTGTGATTGTTGTATATTAAATAGATTTATTAAATGTAGTATTCGGCTTGTACGCGTGGATGCTACACACGTTTATGTTTACTAACGGTCAGTTACCATGAGACCCACATTCTTTTGCATGACAATAACCGGGCCGAGAAACCCGCTGCCACAAGCCCGAATATCAGAGGAACACATTAGAGAGATAAGAGAACATACTAAAGAGATGGAATATCATCTTCCAACCGTCCCAATCATTTAGCTGTTAGCACTTATAAAACCAAGCATTCTGAATGCTTCTGACA